>NW_027114226.1:35354-41495 GCF_000696795.3 Halyomorpha halys
AAAAAAAAAAAAAAAAAAAGTAGTTATATGATGAGGAGAAGATGGTCGGGTGTGCGGTCAGTAAAAAATACACAAATAAACAAAAAGTTATTTATTTGTGCCAACGTTTCGTCCTGAATTTCAGGCCTTCATCAGGGCTGAATAAAACAAAAAAGGGTACTTACGGATTAACGCCACCGCAGCAAATATTCTACTAATGCGCCAATCTATACCAAAAGTTTTTGCAACAAATTATAGAATAAAAAACTTGTAAAACATTTTATTTATGCAAAATAGTCCATCAGATTTCGGTGGAAAATGGGCCGATATGGAATTTAATATAGTATATATGTATACAAACAGTTGAAGACAGTGACAGAACGTCGCAGCTGGCGACGAACGTCAGCAGTTGGCGAAACGTCGGAAAATAAATAGTTGTAAACTATTTTTGTTTCACTTTTGACCGCAACCCTGACCATCTTCTTATATATGAATTTAATATAGATTCAAGACAGTCTCTATTTTCTTTCACCTGATGCTGCCACCATATGAACTCTGATAAATAAGATTTCAAATGATTTCTCGCCGTCCCCTTAAGTCTCTTGTTCCTCCATTTAGCATTACCCCACATTCTCTCAACTGTTTGTGTATGATAAATCAACAACTCCTGTATCAGGATCAATAAAATTGTATTTATGATTAACGTGTAACAATCCTTTTTTAACGTTCTATTTGTTTGGTAACCTTTCCAACTGTCAGAATAAATAGTGCAACCATCTGCAATGTTTTCAATAATTTTATCAAGAAGGGTAGAGCCAGTTCTATTAAGATAAAGTGACAACAAGCTAATCTTTTGTATCTCAACATAACCCACTGTTCGGGTAATACTCGACCAAAATTATTTTTACATTTAGTAAACAAACTTTCATCAATTTCCACAATGCAATTTGGTCCACCTATCTTCTTGTTTAATTTATTTTCCATATCCAAGATACATAATTCACGCATGTAATTATTCCAGTCTATAACAGTTTTATCCGATAAATCAAGCTGCTTTTCACAAAATTTAACCGATGTCAACTCCTCGCACCAGCAGTATATGAATCTTAAAGCTGAACAAAATGGAATTCTGCTCAACTCAAACTAAGTGACTTTTTAAAGTCCCACTTGCCGATCGCACTGTCTTAAATTAAATTTCCAAAAGTTATGTTTACCAAAATATAGTTTCATGTCATGGGAATTGCTATATACGTTTTTTAGGTAAAATATTTCGCTCCTAAAGAAATAAAATTGCATCTTGTTCTGTTTTTGTAAATCCCATTTTCGTAGCAGTAAAAAATGGGGTAAAAAATCAGCAAACACCAAGGTAACAAGGAAACCAAAGAAATTTTGTGCGAATAGGAACAAGAAGATTGCTGTGTGCAAACTACAAAGTTGCTCTAAGCGAACAAGATGGCTCTTTATTGGCGTATTAGCAGAATTTTTGTAGCAGTGGCGTAAGTACGTAAAACCCCCCAAAAAAGACAATAACCATTACTCAGGGAAACACAAAAATAAAAGGAAAATGATTTTATAATTTTTATTTTTATGTTTCTCTGAGTTATGGTTGTTATATCTCTTTTGTTTTTTTAGCTCTGATGTAAGTCTGAAATTTAGGTCAAAACGTCAGCACAAATAAATAAGATTTTGTTTATTTATGAATTTATTGCTGACCGCACCCCAACCATCTCCTCATATTAATCTGCGATCAACTATGAACACCTCTGTAGATATATTAATATGAATCTGGTTGATGGAAGATTTTTATCAATGATTTTTATATGTGACAACTCTAAAACACTCTTAAAAAATTATCAGTTTATAATTATGAGATCGTATTTATATTTCATGATTTTTTAAAATTATTTTTCCCCTTCGGCGATTTATTTTTAAATTATATGTGGTTATGTTAATTAATAAACTAATTTATATGTTTTTGTATTTATACAAAAAAAGTTAAAAAAAATATTTACTCAAATTTTGATCCTGGTATATGTTCGAAACCTGTCTTCAATTTTTTATCTCCAATATATTTTAAAAAATAATGTTTTTTTTTTAATAAACTACTTTTACCATTACATCAGAAGCAATTATTTATTTATTATTAAACTCAATGTTTTCCTTAAAAGGAATTAATTTTTTATTAACTATTTTAGGAAAACATTGAGAAATTTACGTAAAATTTTAAAATGTTAGTTTATTAAATTTTATAATCAATCCTCTACTTTCGATGACAGTAAATATATTTGGGGATCCTTACCATTCTGATCGAGTCAGTTTGAATAGAATAGAGAAATTAGCATGAATTTCTTGAAAACGGCTCAATAGATTTTCATTGTTGATAAATCAAATTACTGTAAATAGCATTTACTACAACTTGTATGTTGTTCATACTTACGACTAAATGAATGTGTTTCTTGACAATTATATTAATGTTGGAAATCTCTATTTTCATCAACTTAAACCAGTGCTCCGAGACCGTGGCCTTTGGCTTCACTTTTACTTATGAGAGTAGCTTTATGCCTGAATAATACCTCTTAATACAGTTTCCGAAGAACAGAAAATGAAAAGGCAATTGAATTTAAGATCACCAGCAAGCGAATAAATTTAACTTTTTGGATTTTTTATATATTAGTATCTTTCTGTAGGTTTTCAGTTGCAGAAAATAAAAATGCTATTGATTTTAATATTACGCACTTCTATATCGGTTTATTTTAATTTTTCGGATTTAAAACAAATTAATGTCTCTTCATGTGAAGTTTGGAAATTTTCCACCATAAAAATGCTAAGAGGATTTAATGATTGAGCACTCCCTCATCGATTAATTCTAACTTATCGGATTTGAACGTGTCACAATTCTTTAATAGGCTTTCAAAAAGTTGAAAATTAAAAATGTTAATCAATTTTAAGATTTTTTAAATTTAATTTACTTGTCTGATTAGACTAAAATAAGTATGATGGGTGATTGGCAACCCAATTAAGTTGGGCAGCACAACTTTGTATTTTTAATAAAGCTTGTCCCCTAATTGTCAGTTACAATACCTTCGAAAACATATCAATCTCAAATAAATCCAAAAATTTTAAATAAATCTACACAGCAGTTTGGCTTACAAATTATAGCATTTCCTGTTTTCCCCACCTTTTGGTTATTCAGAACCTTTTTACTTTTCATTAACCTTATATTTTTTATTAATTTTACTATTTACCTGGTACATACATATATAAATATATGCATATTTATAATCTTATATTTTTTATTAATTTTACTACTTACCTGGTACATACATATTTCTATATGTATGTACAAAATACATTAATAGGAGAGCGGGCGATTTTAAAATCTGTAGCATTTTCAGCAAATGTTGTATTGGAACTACTAAGGAAATACAGGCAATTCCTAATACCCACTCCTTTCCACCTGATGAGAGACCAAAAAATAGTATCATTTATTTTCAACAATCACTGCAATACAAAAAATGAGATGTTGGGTCAACTATCACCTGATGAATATATAATTTACAGACCAGGGAAGAAGAATATTGCCGCCAATAGTGTTGAGAGTACGTCCTTCGCAATTCTGTTACACTGGAATGCAAAAATATCTCATGTTCAACATAACTAAAATGTACCACTGGGTGGGCAGCAGCCTGCTATGTTTGCAATAAATTGAAACCAAACTTTTAAAACTAACAGAATGCTTGATTAAATCAATCTCTTGCTGAAAAAGTTTAAACTTTGACTTTATGGGACCTCTTTCTTCATGGAGTCTTAAATCTATTTCCCTGATGTTTTAGGTGTTACATCCAAGTAATTTTATCACAAATAAAAATACCAGTTGAAATCAGTCTAGATCTTTCTTATGCAATAACACTACAGCAAGGTATCTTTGCCATTGTTTATTATTTCACAGTTGTCGAGATGCGATAATATCCATATTGAGCAACTAAAAACTAATACATAAGTTTATAAAATATCCAAGATATGTTCTTCACAATAGACATTCTTTATCTATGTTTGATAGCCAATGTTCCTCTTGTTTTAAATCCCTATGCAGAGTTCTTTTTATCACTTACCAAGACCAAAAATGCCTTTTGTTATTAACACAGACTGATGGTATAGATCCTTTCTGTTCCTAGTGTGATTATCTGACAATAAACAATTTCTATGCATAATTCTTTAAAAAATCTTCATTTTCTGGTCTGGAATTTAGAGTAAGTGAATAATCTTCCAAATTCAAATTTACCTATTGTAATTGCGGAGCTAATGAGAACCACCCACAGCAATAATAATAACTGAATTAAACTATAATTAAAACTAAACTTCTTTATGGTAGTTACATATTCAGGGTAATAGCAATCATAATCCAATAATTAATTAATGCACGATCACTAGTTATCAAAAGTAGCTAGCCAATAGAACAAAATATTTATGTATGAAAAGTATAATGGTAAAAAATTGTATGCTTTAGCAATAACAGCAGAGACCCATACAATTTATTGGCATACCAGGATTCCTAAAGCTTTTCAAGCAAATGATACAGCAATCTCTGTATGTGGCTAATAACGGACTTCCCATTGAAAAGGCACTATTCCCGAACTATGTTATCAAGCTGCATGAAATTCTATTCTGGAGGTTTAGAAATAGAAAATTTTCATTAACTTTCAACTTATTTATTGGTGTTGCCAGTTACATTTAAAATAATTCATAATTCATTTTTGAACAGAGCCAACCACAACCTTTACTCTAAATAACATTTTCCCAAACAAAGAAAACATCCAGAGTTTACAAAAGAGAGGTTTTAACCAAGAATTAGTTTTTTTTTTAAACAAAATAAATTTTATTTAATTTAAGTCTCAAAAAAATCTATACTTCTTTATAAGTCCAACGTTTCGGCCATCCTCGAGAACAATCTTAAACACAATTTTACAACCTCATCAATTTAAAAAAAACTTTATGCAGGCTATTATTTCAGTCCAAAATTACCCTATTTTGTCAATTCTTCAAATTAACGCTACAACTTTTAATCATAGTCAATGACTGTGGGACATTAAAATGGGTAAACTTTGGACTCAAATAATTGACCTGGGCAGAATAGCCTGCATAAAGTTTTTTTTAATGTGGTTGTAAAATTGTATTTAAGATTGTCCTTGAGGATGGGCAAATTGGCTGAAACGTTAGACTTATAAAGAAATATAGATTGTTTCGGGACTTAAATTTGATAAGATTTATTTTATTTAAACAATAATAACCATTCTCAAAGAAAGTGAAAAGATTTTATATAAAGCAAAAATTATTTTGTTATGGGTAGTGGTGACAACAATCGATAGATTTAAGACCACAAAAAAATATTGGAGAAAATGATTTTTTTTTTTAATGGATATTAATAACAATTAAGAATTGTAGTAAAAACAGTGAGAAGAATGTAGTAAAAACAAAAAATTATCAAATACATTCACTTGAAAGAATACACTATAATTTCTACTATCACTGTAATTGACATTTTTATTTTTTAGAATCACCAAAAAAATCATTATTTTTTAATTATGTACATTTACTTAATGTATACTTTAAAATACATGTAGTAGTCATTTTAAAATATCACATATAAGTAGATGTCTTACATAAAAAATACTAACAAATTATAATTTTTAAAATAAAATATTTTGTGGTATTACCACTGATAAAGATATTGACTTTGATTGCAGTCCAAATGCCCCAAATGAGTTTTCTTGAGTGTTCCTCCACACACATGACGATGAATACGTACGAAAAACAAAGGTAACTAACTACCTGTTCTCAAATATAAGATTGTGAAGTATAAATCATGACTAATAACCATACTATATTTTGTTTAAAATATGATGAAGATGGTCAGGGTTGTGGTCAAAAAGAACAAAATAGTTTTCAACTATTTATTATTCGACATTTCGCCCCACTTTGTGGGCTTCATCAAAGCTGCTCAAGATGATAGCTTAACAGATTTCTCATGAACAGCCCTGTTGAAGCAGAACAAAGTGTGGCAAAATGTTGGATAATAAATAGTTGAAAACTATCTTGTTCTTTTTGACAGTAACCCTGACCATCTTCTTCATATTTTAAATTATACAGTCAAATATATATATA
>NW_027114226.1:41545-50363 GCF_000696795.3 Halyomorpha halys
TAAAATAAATTTTGTTTATTGTGCTAATCACCAACAAACAGTGGATTGATTTAATAGGTAATTAACCTACCTACAAGGTACATGAAATCATGTAATAATTGATATTAATTTGTGGTAGGTATCATTTGAAGTGATCCCACATTACATTTATTGATAATTTTCATATAAATACCTGCAAAACTGTATCATTAAAGAAATCATTTATTAAATCTGCATCCTTAAGAAATTCTATTCTACCCCTAGTTTGCAATACTGACTCCTTCCCAATCTCCATTTTTCCATTTCCATACCCTATATAAACTTAAGGTTTAATTTTTTTTTAGAAAAATCATGTACAATTAATTACACTTAACTTATCAATTGATTTTCTAATTTATTAATTACACGATTGTATTCTAAAAACCGTTTTAATTTACAATATATATATATATGTGTGTCTTTATATATTTCTGTACAAATATAAATTATATATAACAAATCATACATGATAATGAATAGTATTTTAGTCAATTACAAAATCCAAAAATACATAACAAAAACAAAAACAACAACAAAACCAGCAGCAGCTTTGGCGTAGACTGACTTCATATTTAGATAAGTAGCATCCTTTTTGTACTTCTGAGAAAGCATTGATAAATTTTGAGCTTTAGAATCCAATTCTGTAAAATAAAAAAAGAAACCTTACAGTAATAACCTTGATTCAAATAATGTGTTTTACAACTATTAGTTTTAAATATATACTAGATGATTAATAAAGACCATGACATGGTTTAACTCATTAATAATGATATGGCCTCTTATCAATAAATAACTGATGTTTTCAGGAAATTAAATAATTTTTGTGAATTGACAAAATGGAGAATTTTTAAATAGAAAGTATCAGTTGGTAGCATAATAAAATGTTATTTGATAATTTATCTTCAGTACAGTATAAAATAAATTTATGAAATGTACACACCTCTGGTTTGAATTGAATTTATCTGCAATATTTATCATTTTTATCGCCTCTCTACAATATAAATAAAGCTAAATTCATGCAGAATTGAAGGATAATATGATTTTTGGTGGTTGTCAGAAAAAAAAAACTACAAAAATAGTAAACAACTATTGAATTATAAAAAACACAACTTGACTATCTCATCCTTAAATTCATTTTCATTCATTCATTTTATTTTAATATAATGAATTAATCAATTTTCAAGGAAGGATTTCTTAATAAACTAAGATTTTCAATACCGATCAGTATAAAAATGGTTTTTATTAGAAAACATGAGAACTATTTGGATATAATATAAATTGTATTCAAATATTCAAAGATTGTACTAATAGACTAGTAACCCTAAAAGTAATAAACCCTATTTTTATATTATTTTTTCCTGAATGATAAAACAAGCCAATTGCACTACTTTTTTGAGATTAAAATTATACCAGATACAATTTCAAAATTGCAGAATAATAAATATAATTCATTGAACAAAAATCAGTGTAACATATTGGTATAAGAATGCCATTAAAATACGAAAACATTTATTAATGAGCATTTCATCATTCTCCATAAATTCTACAATTTTGTATACAATTATACAATAATTTTACTAAACTCGTTAGTTGTCCAACAATAGAAACTTTATATTACAAAAGTTATTTCTGGAACTTCATCTTCAACATGGGAAAATACTTCCATTCTTTAGTTGATTATTAAATGCTTCCATACTTTATATCTATCCAATTTTTTTTTACTACAAACAATAAGAGACAGTTAATTATATCAAACAAAAAAAACTAAAAGTACTTGAAATGAAGCCAATTTTAAAGTTCGGCATTTAATTAGGACTAATTCAGTGAGGATAAGACCTAGCTGATAATAAGTATTATGGCATTGTACATTGACCAAAATGGTTAGTTCAAAATTGTTCATATAACGTGGGATTCCAGTAAGTTGATTTAAGGAAAACTGTTGCTTTAAATCTGAGTATATACCTGTCATCATTACATAATTTAAGTTTTGAATATCGCTGCTCTGTTAACAGAATTAAAAACACCTTTTTTTCATAATCATTTAAGTTTAACTAATAAAAATCAATCAACCAGCCAGAATTATGGAATATATTTTTCTATTAAAGACCTACAAAAATGTTAATATAATTTTTATTGAGGAAAAAATAAATTTCTCAAAAATGGTGTTAAATGAAATGTCACCCTTTTCCCACTCAATGATTAACTCATGATCATCAATTATATTACCCTTTATTTTTTTATACAGATACAACTATGTACATAACAGCAAAGAAATTAAGAGTAGTCAATAAACATATTTATTTTATGAGATATGTAAACAACGTTTCATCAAAAATGAGTAAGTATAAAAAAAAGAAATGAAAGTTTGGATCAGATCATGTTGGGTGTTTAAATAAAATTTTATAACCTATATTTAATCTTTTTGAAAACATTAAATTAATACATATATTTATTACTTATAAATAGAATTCATAAGAAATCAAATACATAAGTAGATTTACCAGAAAGAACAGCGCCTCTTTGAAGCACATCATCAATATTCTGAACCATTATTCTTTGAACATCTTGCAATTCACTGTTTAATGATGTTAAATTTCTTCTAACTCTAGAATCAGTAAAAATCTTTTTTGCTTTCTGGATATATGTATCTAAAAAAAATATAAATGATTAATAATGAACAATAAAATATTAGTTTAAATCATTTAATTCACATAGAATTAAACATACCAAATTCAATTAAGGAATAAGGTCTAGAGACAGTGTTAATTTTTCTACCATACTGTGAATAAAATTCTTGTGCAATATCTTCAAGATAGGAAAATGCAATCCTTTTGGAAAAATTCCTTTCACAGAGAACAAGGTAACATACATCTTTCTCTATCAGATAGCTATATGTACAGAAGCAGTCATGATAACAATTACATAGTATTAAGTGTATAAACATATATTTATGAAGTAAATGATAAGAAAAATAATAGTACTTACTGGAATAAGTATGGTCCAGTTTCAATGGTACACTGAGAGGGGCTCTGTGCTGTCAACCTTTTAAATAACATCTTAGCTTGGTTTTGATATTCAAGAGTGTTTCTTCCTGACTTTAATGTTTTTTTTTGTTAGTTAGACTTGAAAAATAAATAAATAAAATTAAAAAATAAGAAATTAATAACGAATTACATACTTGCTCATCATCTTGCATAGTTGCTGCTAGTGGAAGTCCATCGGACAACCTTGCTATCATCGTCATTAAAACCATTTTTTAAAATTAATTATCTACTACACCCAAACAGAAATAAAATATAAATGAATGAATGGGAATACGAGTGTCAAACAGTTACGCCGAGTATAATATCATTGTGAGTAGACTACTGCACTTACAACAGAGAAGGTTGTACACGTCGCTCAGTTTAGTGATCGACAATACCAGCGAGGTATGGTTTTTAAGTTAAAATTCTATTAAAAACTCCTTACTCATTTCTCTAAAATACCTATTCTAAAGTGCTTTATCTATAAAAATTATATAAAACAATGTCTAGTCGTTTCTTTGATTGGAATTGTTTTATTTAAAATTAATTATTGAATTTTGAATTGCGCTATCCAATGTGCCTTTAAGTTGGCAGGGCTAGTGGCCTGGTTTGTCAATGACGTTTAGGATTCAGTCCCTTCAGTGAACCGAAAACTTAGAAGTAGGTTGTGGATCTGACTTAAATTGTTCTAATTGAACTCTATTGATTATTCGCGTTTTGGATTAATATATCCATGTTGTTCTTCAAAAATAATTATTATAATCAGTTTCTTGAATGATCTTCCATAGAGTGTTCTCTAACATCTGTGAGTGCTCATCAAATTTTAATATTGGTGTTTCAACCAAAATAGATCAGAACATACTTCGTCTTGTCAATATAACATAATAATTATCATATATTTATAACTATTACATCCTACCTATCACTATATTAGTTGTTTATTGTTAGCAACTTAATTGATTTTAAAGCTAATTACTCTCAAAACTAGTTGGAATTATTTAATATGAACGTATTGTTATTGTACCAATTTTAACCATATATGTTTCAATTGTTGTCTTGTAACTTTTTTTAATTAGATGGTATAGGTTTGTGTTTTTATGTATATCCATTTCGGTATGATAGAAATCGGTCGAACATGCACACATTGGCTCAAGAATTTTTTTCCCACAGCTTTATATATATATTTAATTACAATATACCACAATGCTTGATTGTTTACTGAGATGAATTTAAAAAAAAGGAACCAACATTGATTATATAAGTTGGTGTTTGGTTTAATGTAACTTGTCTACAAGTTATAGTGTATGTGTATATACAGTGTTAATAGTGAACTATTCTTATTTTTTATTTTTGGGAGCAGGCTGACTTATTTATGCGACCAATGGTATTGTATTTTTTCTGTAGACTGTAAGATATTTTATGTGAAGAATGAAGTTATTCTCGAATAAAAAATAGATAAGCCATTGATTGTTTTGGTTTATCCTCATTGTGTTGAATATACTCAATGTCAAATTAGAATAAACTACATATAATTTGAAGATTATGTAAATATTTATTTTCCAATAGTGAGAATGATTTGATTAGTTTTATTAAGCTATTAGAAGGTTATTTCTAATTTTTGTGGTTAAAATTACTGAGTCAGTTTGTGCTTATGAAAATCATTTGTTTTTTCCATTTTTCTTGATAAGTGGAATAAAATTTAGTTTTAAAACATTGAATTATTGTTTTGTTGTGCATTAAAATGTGTCAGTTTGGGATGTGGAATGTTCTTTAACTGTTCATAATAAATGAATAGTTACCTAAACCAAGAAGTATCATAATGGTTTGGAAAACTAAGTAGTAAGAATATAGTTCAGGTTGACTACCATACATTTATCTATGTCAACTGTCATATTGGTAACCGATATGTTACCTCGTCTCTATTTATGCATTATTGAACTAATGTTTAGTTGGAATTTTTTGACAGTATCAAAATTGTTCTCCGTTGAAAAATAAAAGTATTAGTTGTATTTATTATTAGCAACTAAGGTTGCCTTTATTATAGAGTCAGCTATAATATGTCTTCCAGTTACTCCTCCTAAAATGACGCATTCAAAATTTATTTATTGTTTTAATAATTAGTTAATGTCAATCAATAAAAAGTGTTAATGAAAACACAGTAAATTTAGATATATTCATTATGAAGAGTCAGTATTTACAAGATTTCTGATGTATGAGGAACTAGTGACAAAAATATGGTTTGAACGAAAAATAATAGTTCTTTCTGATTTTAGTTCATATCTATCACTCGTTCTTTATCATATTTTTCAAAATATTTCCATTTCCTTCATTATTAGTCCTTGTTTCTTTGTATTTATCAACTATTAGCTTTATATAGATTTGTTACAAAAATTATTTTTAAGTTGAAAAGGTAATTTAAGACATAAAATAACAGAATATTTAATTAAAATCATTGATTGATTACTAACTGAATTATAAAAATCTTGTTTTAAAAAATTAGCACATTATTTTTTAATTAATTTAAATTATTTTTTCTGTTCTGTTATTTTTTTTATTCTTTCAGAAGAAAATTTAACATATATAACTCACTTAACTTAAAGAGGATTACTTATTTGGTGTTATTTAGCTATCAAAATATTTTGAAACTTAAATTCAATTGATTTGATTTTAAAAAATATTTAATGCTCTCAGAGAATGCTTCTTAATAATATTAAAATACTTACACATTTTTCATTATCTTTCACATCCTGGATCCAACTATGAGGTTTAAGACAGGAACAAAGGAGGTGACCCTCTGTTTTCTGCTTTCTTCTGGTGTATTCTGATCACTTTTCAGCCCAAAATTATCTATTGTTAGGGTATATTGGTGTGCATTCCATAAACGGGCAAGGGAGAGAAATGTGTGACAGGTGAAAAGTGTTATAGTAATTGGTGTGTCCTATCTAAAATTAAAATTATGTTTTAATCAATATTTGAAATAATGCTGAAAAGATGGCAGTCTTTTATGATTTTTTTTACATATATTACAGCAAAAGAAACTGGTACATTGACTAAAGTTTTAGCTTCAACTTAGTGTCAGGGTTAGGGTTTGAAAAAACAAGTATTGTGTATTTTATACCTGAATTGCAATTAATGATTAGAATCTGAAAGAGAAAAGGAAATGTTGGTCTCAAGTAGGATAACCCTAGATAAATAAAATCATTTGCATTCAAATGGCCTATCATTCCTATGAAGCTCTGTAAAAAAAATAGCCCCAATGTGTTCTGAGTTGGGTTTTTGAAAACCTTAAAAGAGAAAGAGAGAGAGAGAGTTGTGGTAGCTGTAAATGGATAATATTTCTTACCTTGGTTGTGCTGTTCCCTTCATATCAGGCTGCTGTTCATGTTACAACCCAGCGTTGCCTGAAGGGAGCAGTTAAGAGAGGTATCTTAAGAGGCAAAATCATCCTCCACATGCTTTAAAATGTGAGGCCTTCAATGCAGACCTTTGAAGATTATGTAAAGCAATATCTTTTATGCATGACCATATTCAGCTGTGCTAGAAATGTTGGTAAATAATCTTAAACTACCCTGGACTGTCCTGTTTTGAACAAGCTAGGAAATACATCTGGAGGTAATTAAACATCTCCGAGGAATGTACATATATATACTCATTAAAAGTAACTTACAACTGGTAGAAAACACCAAAGATATTTGACTAAAAATTATAGCCGTTTTAATCAATATTTTATTATTTTTCAAAATGAACATATTTTTAATATTAATTTTTACTTCTGGAAATTGTTTTTAACCATTTCCATTCTTCCTTGTTCTGAATTGTTATTATTTATGATAATTTATTTGTTTTATGTATATTAATATATTATTTTATAAAACAGGCCTACCATGTCAACAGAGTTTAATGAATGGGATTGGAACAACACTGATTGGAAGAACGGATGGACAAACACCGTTCCACAAAACTTCAATAGGCCACCTCCAAAGGTATTTTTTATAATATGATAATTTCAGACTGTAGGTCTGACATAAGTTAGAAGTCTATCTCACCCCCTTCTGCTAATAAGTATTCCCTTGGAATTTTTGTGACTTATGCAAACTTAAATTGAGAGCTGTGATATAATTAAAGCCACAATAAAGTAATGTCAACAGTTAGTAATTTTTATGTTCTGATGAGCTATTTACTTTTTGTTAACTTCTTGTAAAGATATTATTTAAAACCAACAGTTTTCAATTTTTTTTTTTTTTTATGTATTATACATCTCAAAGCTATCACATATAAAAAATTGAGAATACATTATGAAGTGTAATATTTAATTTATATGAACAATTAAAAATATAGGTTAAAATTATTTTTAAAAAATTATAAATTATAGAAGTGAGAATTGTATAATGGATAGACAAAAACGATTATAGTTTTAATGATTGGAGAAGTTTGTCGGGGGTGCGGTCACCAAAGAACAACATAAATAAACAAAACCATATTTATTTATTTTATGCCGACGTTTTTGACCTGTGTTTCAGGTCTTCATCAGGGCTATAGAACAAAATAGATAACAACAACATTTAGAGTAACATGCAATTGAAAAGGAATAGTATACAAACAAATTTAGAATTATACAAAATATTGAATTAAATCATAATTGATACAAAATTGATAACTGATAATTGAATAGTACAAAATTTTAATTGATTAATATTCGTGGAATTGTATGGTAGTAAATTGAAAACAGTGAAAGATGAAATATAATATCATGTAGGTAAGAAGATATGTATAATATTAGATATGCAAGTAGTGTCTAAAAAAACTGAAAAATTAAATAAATAAATTGAATCTACAAATTGAACATTATGACAGACAATGTAAAATAGTGAGTGGCTTATATCTGAATTACATTGTGAGTATTAACTTATATATCTACACTAAAAATATATATATATTTATATATACACAATAGGAAAAGGTAGTATATGAAGAAAAGGAAAGAATAATGTAACAAATATGAGAACGAGAAGGGAGACTTACGTTGTGGCGTATAAGGTAGGGTAGCAACTGATTGATGTAAGAGTTTATTTGAAATTTCCGCTAGAGTGAGCTACTAGACTGCGGTTAGAATATATATATTGTAATATGCTCTTTTTTAGTAAATAGTATATTTTTGGTGTATTAAGGGTTTTGATATGTTTTATTTTATGTATAATTTTAATATTGTTAATTTGTTTTGTTTATCCAAAAAGCAAGCTAACCAATTTTCATTGTCTATAATAACTTTGTGATTCCAAACAATACCAAGATGGCGGTACGTTGAATCAAGGCCATGTTGAGCAGATTCAAATATCATAAAAACTATTTTAACTCGTCCCCTCATAATTGAAAATACAGTAAATTTAAGGAAAAATAGAAATCAAGAAATAATGCTAAAGAATAATATTCAGAAAGTAAATCATTTGGAAAAATCCCTAACTGTTGTGCAACAATCGATGTTTACATGCAACATGGAGACAGGTTTTGGTTTTTGGCGGTCATTCGTGTCTGGAGCGCCGAGGAGAAAGGATGTCTTCAGGATGAAGAGGTCCTCATCAATTTCTGTCAAGAAGGAAGCCATTTTGGATGCGAGGACAACAACATAAGAAAAAAGAAGATACCAAGAATCATCATAAAGAAGATTGTGAACTTGGTTAGTTTGGTTATAACTAAATTTAAATACAATTGTAACAGAGATATTAATTTAATTAAGTTAGTAGTAAAAGTGTTTGTATTCTGATTGCCTAGCAACAATA
>NW_027114226.1:56528-96821 GCF_000696795.3 Halyomorpha halys
CCAGGCTTCAGTGATGAAGCAAATTCCTATAAAAGATGAAGTGAACCAGAACATTGACAATAGGGCAAAACGATTTACTCCTTCGCCTCAACAAAGGAATCCAATCACCCCACCTATGCAGATGCCACCTCCTAGCATAAATCCTAATCATCACACTATACCACCTCCAGAAGCTCATGATTCTAATGGTATTGTAAAGATGAATCCTAATATTGGAAATCCCCCTTCTTATCAAGTAACAAATATCAATATCATGGCACCTATTGCAGCTAGTTCACCTATAGCCAGTCATAGTACTCTGTTACCTGAAAATCAAGAACGAATCCCCGATAATCGGGAGTATCCTGACAACACAGAAAATATTGCTCAAGATTTAAAAGCTCTCTCAATTAATCCGGCTAAAGAAGTAAGTTTATTTATGGGGCTTTAAATATAATTTATTGAGATTCATTTATACATTATTGTTTAAGTACTTCATTGGCATGTTGTTGATTTCTAGCAAGCTGAACAAGAAACACAAAAACATTGTGCAGTGGATAGGAACCAATATCTAGAAACAGGACATTTTTCTTCACGGAAGGAGAGTAATACTTATTTACAAAATACAGAAAATAATGATGAAGGTAAGCGAACTTTTATTCTTTTTATAGTATTTCTTCTGTTTATAGTTGGCCATAGATGTGGAGATAGGATGAGAGGGAGGAGGAGAGGAGGGAGTGTGATCAACAGAAATTAACACAAATAAGTGAAACTTATTTAATTTGTACTAACTTTTAATCAGGGCTCAAAAACAAACTGAGATGACAACTGTAGATAGAAACTTAAAAAAAAGAAACAGTACAAGCAAATTAATAAGATGCAAATAGTACTGTAAGAAGATCATTTATAATATAGATAAGTTTTGTGGTTAATTAATAAGACAAGATTTCAATTGGATGTAAATACTTTTGGAGAAAAATCGTTTGTCATGGTTAGGGACAGTGGTTGGAATGAAAGTTTGGTCGAAGCCGAATGAATGGTTTTAGGATAAAGAATGTTCGGAGAGTTAGGTAACAGTAAAGTACGGGAAGAGATATAATATTTTTGTTGGGTGATGTGGTCTCTTAAGAGGTTTTTTGTTTCGCCAATGTAAGAGGAGTTACTGTTAGGAGTAGAAGATGTAATAGGAGGGTGTACAACATGGGGAACAGTGTTGAAGAGGAATATGGTCTTTAATATGTATGAATAAGTGTTAAAAAGTTTATTGTATATATGTATGTATAGTTGACCGTAAAAATTGATATATAAGAAGATGGTCAGGGTTGCGGTCAAAAGAGAAACAAAAATAGTTTACAACTATTTATTTTCCGACGTTTCACCCCACTTTGCAGGGCTTCATCAGGGCTAAAAAGAATAAATCTTTTTTATATTGTATGCTATCTATATTTTTCTTTGCTTATATAGTTTATTATTATCAATTTCCCCCCTCCCCTCCCATAATGGAAGATTAATTTTTTCTTACAATCTTAAAAATGAATCTTTTTTAGCCCTGATGAAGCCCTGCAAAGTGGGGCGAAACGTCGGAAAATAAATAGTTGTAAACTATTTTTGTTTCTCTTTTGACCGCAACCCTGACCATCTTCTTATATAATAAGTTTATTGTATCACTTTATTATATTTTCTCTCTTTTTTTTTTTCCTTTGAATTACAATTTTTTTTAAAGCTTTTATCCTCTGTATCCCTTAATGCTTCTTCTCTCTAGACTACCTCTAGTCTTATGATAGCTTTAATATCGAATAAATTCCTTAAATGTTTTAACAAATAAGAATAAAAGGTAACAAGTGAAAGGTGAGAGGGATTGGCTTACTTCATTCTTTGGCCTGAGTATCTAATATCAGTTATTGTGATTAGAAAACTAAAATTCGTTTTATAACCATGAAGAGTACAGATACAACTTTAGATACTCAGTTTTTGCTAATTGTTTCATAATATTGAAAGATTTCAATTCAAAAGCCCAAGTTTTTTAAGTACAAGTAATTAACTTACCAGACCAAAAGATCTAAGGTTTATTCTTATGTATATTTGCTATCTATATTTTTCTTTGTTTATATAGTTTATTATTATCAATTTCTCCCCTCCCCCTCCCATAATGGAAGATTACTTTTTTCTTATATTCGATATTTTATGAGATAAAGTGAGGAGTCACAAGAGCTATGTGATAGCAATGGGGTTTTGTATTTTAATGGCTGACAAAATATTTATGTACATGGGTTAAATGGAAATATGACATTATGATGACAATAGATATAAGATGAGTCCAGATGATGGGAAAGTATATTGATAAATAATTAAAAGTTTTTTTTGCAGGAGAAGCTCCTCCTCCTGGTCTTCATCGGTTGGTGACAGGTCAGGGGTGTGAGCCATGGAAGGTTGAAATGGATAATTGGTTAGAAAAAGATGTCAATCAAGTTCCCGCTACTCCTTCTGTCCCTAGTTTAACTAGGCATAGTTCTCCACTCTCTTCAATTGGAGAATCAGGTGATTTACTGTATTTAGTTTAATTTAGGTTTTTACTATCAAAATATTTTATAATTATAGCATTTTCTTAATTAAAATTTGGGAAGGGAATAAAGAACTTAAATTGCTCTTAGATGAATATTTTCTAGTTTTAATACATTTTTCAGTCTCTGCTAGTTGTTAGTCTAATGTTTTTTACAAATGAAAATCAATATGACAAGTGATCTTAGTATGTATTTGAATCTAAATGACTATTAAATATAGACTTGTATGTAGTTTAGCTATTGTTATTATGTTTAAAAAAAACAAAAAACTTTTTGTTCTATAGTTCATTCCCATAATCATTATTGCAATAATGTGATATGTATTAAAATTTGATGATTGAATGTGATTCAGAACAAGCAGAACGGCCCCTCCCTGTTCCAATAATCCACTAGCGTAAGCCTACCAAGTTACAACCTCCATTGGACCCCTCACCTAACCTTATAATGCCAAAAGGCAATCCAAGGTATCCTTAACACCCAGCTATACATATAGCATACCTCCTATATGTACGTACCAAATACCCACTAACATCATTACAGGAGGATATGAAAAAAAAAAAAAAAAAAAATGTGATTCAGAAATATACTCCAGATCATCCCTCCCTTAAAATTGCGTAACCCAGGAAAAAATCTGGTGCGTTACATGCATCGCACAATTTTCACTTATCACCTGACGTACTTCTCCAAGTTTTTTGTAAATTTTTGGGCCCCGTTTCAAGTTATTGCTATTTTTGTGATTTTCAAAGATGATGTAATCTAATGATAAAAATTTTTTATTTTTCTGTTGCATTAAATACTTATATTTTAGAGTTTCTTGACCTGAGAATATTTCATTCCTGCTAAGAAAGCAACAGTTTAACTGAAGATAACAAAGCCATATTGTAATCAGAAAAGATCAGATAATCTTGGTTTTTTCTGTTTGGGTCGGATGTTTCTATTTTTCCTTTTTTCTCCTTTAAAAAATAAAAGATTATAAATTAAAATTCTTTAAAATTTTGTATTTATACATTTGTGCCAATGAGAACTATTTATTTGTTTTTAAACAAACTAAGTTAAAGGTAATGATGGGTTAATGTAATATAAATATATTTATGAGTAGAAGATGGTTGGGGTGCAATTGGTGAATAACTTATTTGTGTTCTTCCCCAACCATCTTCTCACATAAAGATAATGGCAGTATTTTTTGAGAGTTTTAAAAATTCGTCATGTAAGCACTATCATGCTTACATGCTCACTTCTGATCGGTGAAATATGTAATTTCAGTTTCCTATTCCATGTTGGTTGTTGTTCATATCACAGGCAGAAAAAATTTCTTCACTTGATCCTGCTGATTCATCTACATCCTTAGGTTGTAAGGGTTGTAATTAGTTGGGTAATGTACTATTTTTTTATTTTTTTGTATTTCATCTTGAAGAGTCCCTAGTTCTTTAATTAAAGGTTTGAACATTTCGCTCAGATAGTCTTTTTGTTCCTGAATGCCCATGTGCAATTCAATGGTAGTTATTTCATGTACCTAACAGTATTAGTGACGGGTAGACTAATCAAATTATTACTGAAAATATAAGAATAATGTTATACTTGAAACAAAGAACATCATTAATAAAACATAGTATGAGTCATGCATTATTTGCTCTTTTCTATACAATTTAAATGTTGTAACATACAATAGCTTTTAATGTCATTACACCAGCTGTCAAATGCAAGAAGTACCCTATCAATTTTTCTATTATCATCATCAGAAAATGTTTCATGCTTACCTTTGATGCCTAAGAATTCTTTAGCAACTGAAACCTTTAGTTAATCATGAGAGATAGTTGACCGTGAATGATTGAAACCTTTAGTTGTTCATGTTTAATACATTAACAACATGAATATGAATATTAAGATTCATTTTGAGCCCTTCTTTGTTCCTTTGAAAAGATGAAATATACGACCCCCTTACACGAGACAAGACCATAATAGTTGCCATTAATACATGATGATAAGACCTGGCTGATCTTAAAGACAGCTTAATTTTATATTGATACGACATATTTAATCAAAATCATCAAGAAAACTTAATAGAAGATAATTAATCCTTAAGTTAATAAATATTTAATTACCAATAATATTTTAAGGCAGATTAGGACCTAAAAAATTACATTGAGTATTATTTTAACAATTACTGTCATATATATGTATACATAGTTGACCGTAAAAATTTATATATAAGAAGATGGTCAGGGTTGCGGTCAAAAGAGAAACAAAAATAGTTTACAACTATTTATTTTCCGACGTTTCGCCCCACTTTGCAGGGCTTCATTAGGGCTGTTCAAAGGCAAAGTTGAAATTACTGTAATTTTTTTTTTTTATTACCAAATATGTTGTTACCCTTCATCATCTGTTTGGTTGCCATTTTCGTTTTCTTTTGAAATACACTTTTCTTCTGATATTTTGTAATATATGTTGTTTTGCTCTTCCTCAGAAACAAGGGATGATGAAAAAGAAAGAAGAAGAGAAGTACCTGGAGAAGCTGAGCCTCTTCAGGGAAGGGTGGTGCTGGGACAGGTTCCTACTCCTCCCCAGGATGCTCCTACTGCAAGAGGTGCATTTCAAACAATCATTGTATTGAATTTATATGTGCAAAATTATTAATTTCCTCTTCTATTTTCTGCTTGTTAATTAATACTTTATTTGATTATTTATATATTTTTTTTACAAATTTTCCATATTGTTTATCATAGCAAATTATTTACTTACTGATTCATAGGAGAAAGAGAAAGGGAAAGGTTAGAAAGAATGGTTGTGGGTGAACAAGTTCAAAGTGGTGGCAACACTTCGGATGATTACAGACAACCTGGAAGGCAAAAAAGGCACCAGAGGCATCGCAGAGCTGAGTAAGTGAAAAAAAAAACAACTCTATAGTGTTAAATAACTTACTGATTATAACTTTAGAATCTGATGACTAATATTCTTGTTATAGCTAATACAATTATATGTATTTACAAATTATATGGACATGAAAATGAACTGTGTAATATTATTGAAAAATGTTCAGATGAATCAATCAATTTAAACAAAGTTTGCAATGGTATTAATCTTCCAGAAAATTAAGCAAATAATATTCGATAAACTCTTAAACAAGAAATTTATTTTTTATTGTAAAAAAAAAAAGTAACGCAATGGGACCCTGTTGTAGCAAGTCTCATCGCATAAACCTATCTTTTTTTAACAAGAACTCTTAATAAAGCTGACATAATCAAATATTGTCATTTCTCTTAATGAAGTTCTAGCTCTTATCCAACTTTTCTTTCATAAAACTTTCTCTCTATACACTGACTTTTTATTCTCCAGTCACCCCTTCTTACATATACTTGTTGACACAAATTTTTTCATATACAAATATATATTTACATAATACAATTTTTTCTTTGATTATTATTTATATATTTGTATCCTATATCGGTATAATTTTATTTATTGAGTGTAATTTATATTACTGTATATGTGAAATACATTACAAAAATTTTAGAGATTTATTATATTCTAGATAATTTTCTTTTTAGCAGCAGTTATGAAGAAGAAGAGAGAGACTATTCTAGTGATCGTGATAGAAGAAATGAAGATCATCGTCGGCGAGATGATAGGCCGAGAAGGCGTCGAGAACAAAGGTACTTTATAGGTCTAACTTATCTTAATTTTATACATTCTCTTTTTAAATTTAAGAAAAATGGAAGAATGATAGTGTAGTGGTTTTGTCATTTAGTTCTCCCTTAGTAGATTAGGACTTCAATTTATTCTATCTTATTTCTTTATCTCCATTCAAACATTCATTCAAGATTTTCAAAAATTGAGATGCTATTCAACTCAAAAGTTTTTAATTCCCATTAGTTCTTGAGAGTATATTCTGTTCTAATTTCTTATAACTACTATATAACTTTATATCAAAAGTAATAAAGTGTATATTTTATTGAGTTTCAATTCAAACCCAAATTATATTAACGAAAAGAACTATCTGTCCCCTTTTGTGTTTTGAGAGTGCTTTGGAACTTAAATATTTATTACTATAGAGATTATAATGAAACTGAGTGAAAAGAGCCCCCATTGCTTGCCACAGTAGAAGTACTCGTAGCTCCTTAGAGACCCACACCTCTCTGATCACTCTCAGGCATTTAGAGCATGATGCTAGTCACACTTTTTGCTGAGAATTATTTAAGATAAAAAATCAATTACCTCTAATTGTCTCTATCCCACGATCTAGATTCTTTTATTTTAAACAATTATTATTTGATTGATGTTTCAGATCTCCTGAATATAGAAGTGATGAAGAGTATGAGGAAAGAAGAAGTTTTCATCGAAGTGGAAGAGAAAGGTAATATAAAATATTTTCATTGACTTAAAAATGTTTCTGGGCATGGCATGATATCTGATTAATGTTCATGATTTTTTTTTTTATAGAAACAAGAACTAATATATTTATTTTTTTTTTTATTGGATTTGATATTAAACTAACATTGGATTTTATTATTTTTATAATATATATTCCAGCCGGAGGACAAGAGAATACAGTCCTGATAGAAGTTATTATAGGGACTATAGAGATTACCGAGGTGATGATTCAAGGTATGCATGATTTAATTTTTATTTAATTTGCTTCTCTCAGCAACTACTTTCTCTTGTACTATAGTTATTTTTGTTACATCATCAGGTATTCTTGAGTCTACGCTTGGTAAAACCTTTAGTACTACGAACAGTAGATGTCGGATTAATTATATATATATTTTTATAAACAGTTGTCAAAATCTTATTCAACATTGTGTTTAATAATCGCTGCTTGTGTGATATTGCTGCATTAAACTAACAATATTTAACTCACTTTCTTTGTTTTGCATATGCTTATGTGATGGTATTTTGATGAACGAAATTCTTCTAGTGTCCTCCACTTTTAAGATTAGGAATTAAAAGAATTTTATATTATTATTTAAATAGCCAGAATGGGAATTTCATTTCATCTGTTCATTCATTTTTTTCTTCCTAGGCCAGATGAATTATCAACAGTAAGAAGTTGTTTCATTGAAGTGAATTGTACAAGATTATAATAATGGCTCGGAATAAAGTAGGTTTCTAGATAGTTAAATCCATTTTGCTCCATATCCAACTCAAACTTTAATAGCTTGACATGTTTCAGAAGATATGTTTTATCTATATAAAAAAAATATATATTCAATTTTTTTTTAATAAAATCTAAATTATTCTGGTTCTGAACCTTTCTTCTAAATTTGCTAGACATCAAATTGCTGGCCATTGGCGGAATGAAAACCATGGTTTCAAAGACATTTGTTGGTTTTACTCAATCCTTATGGTGGATATACCCATTTACCACATGCCACAAATCCAAGACTCTTATAAATACTTGTTTATCAAAGGCAGCAACAAAAGTTGGTATCTACATGCTTGTTTTGTTCTCTTGAATTTTTTCGGCTATTAGATTTGATGTACTGTATTTTCCTTTAAAAAAGGAACAAAATAAAGGTAGGTGAAATAAGAGGAAATGTATTTATCAGGAATATAGGTTATAGATAATGACCTATATAAATATAGGTATATATACATGCAATGTGGAAAATACCATTCTTCCTAAGGAGATGTCTAAACACCGATAACTACCCGAATTCACTAAAAATAAAACAACTCAAAATTTGTAGATTCGCCCATTGATGAGCCCATTTATCGCTATTATTTATGACTTTACCATCCCATACCTTATCTATTGTGGGAATGTTTATACCTGAGTGGTATTATGTAAAATAAGCAGCATAACAACATACCATACTTACATATTGTAACTTGTATTAGCTTTGTTTTCCGTGTTCTACCACCATTCCAAAAAAAAACATATTACTACATGATCTGCTCTTTATGCACATATAGTGCAAAGAGGGCGGTCATAAAAACGTAATTTTATGTGTTCCAACTACAATGCGTTAATTACTTAGTCATATAATGTCTTATCTTTTAATGTCTTGGCAGTTTTAAAGCAATGCAAACTGAAAACAAAATGTGTAGATGCAGCAACAGCGCCCTTTGATTTGTGCCCAGAAAACGACACTCGATGGTTCAGGCCAACTTGTACCAGTCAATCCAAATAACTCATCCACACACTTGCGCACAGCCGAATTTGCCACGTTTGACAAACGTGTAGAAGGACCTTAAAATGATTACATGACAGTAATAAAGTTAATGAAGCACATTACTATCTATGGTCTCTCCCTGAAACAGATTAGGTACCCTAACCTATCTTTGTCCCCGATACTCTACTTATGCTGTTATAGGACTGATTTTTTAATTTAATTAAAAATTGAAGATGTATTTAATAAATCTGAAGTCAATTTTCACTTGTTATCCAACAGAAAAAGTAAGTTTTTCTCTGAATGATATACAGATGTTATTCTCTTGATTGTTTTTATTTATACATACACAATCAAATAAATTTTAAGATAATAATATTTTTTGCTCTTATTAATCATTGATTTTCTTCTTGTTTAAACGTTATGTATTGAATTCTGTTTATAAATCTCTGATAATAGAAATAAGACAGGTTATTTTCTTATGGTATATAATTTTTATTTTATTTTTTTTGTCAGATCTCATCGTCGCTATTATGGGCGAGAATATGATGATTATTATCGAGAGAATCAGCGCTCTAGGCCATCTTCAAGATCAGGCTCTGATTACAGACATCAAATAAAACATTCCATGAGAATGATGCATGGACATTACTACCATGACCTATGTAAGTTTTATGCTATTTCTCCTTAATACTTTTTATTTATTATCTTTAAAAATATAATAATGGAATTTTGATTCTAATCAACCTGTATTCCTTTTTACTTGAAATTACATGGGTAAAAATCCGCACTCTCACAAAGAAATATTGTGCATAAAAAATTTATATTATATGTAAATATTTTACTTAATATAAATAGTTTAAATATATTTTGTAGCATTTTCTTATCTTTAGATTTTGTGGTAACTGACTACTGGAAATAATTTTCACCCTAATTATCCCTCGATTCTCAAAAGTTCAGGAAGGCTTTATTTGTTATGCCCTAGTTATTGATGTTTCAACTTGGTGAAGGTTTAAAAATTTTAATCATAAGATGGTCAAGAAAGGTGGTTAAAAAGGTTCTTAAATAAAATAGCAACAAACTATTTATTAAGATCAGTGTTTCGACCCACATTGCAGGTTTTCTTTTTATTAAGATGTTGAGGTGAAATATAAACTACTTTTAGAATGTTATCAATATTTTATATTTGTATATCATTTTAGGTTTCCCCATTTTCAAGAACTAATATTCCTTATTTGTTAAGTACATCCATTTCTTTTGGAAATTTTTTCATATGGACATTTAATTAATGTCATAGTAAAAATTATGTATATAACAAAAAAAAAATATATAGTTAAAAAAGAATATACTAAAAATTAATTTTTAAATTAAAAAGAATATAATAAAACTTAATTTTTTCTTATGCCACAGGAAGTGGGCTATTACGCCATTTTCCCTCTCGCAGTCCAATACATTTAATTTTTATATCAAAAAGAATATAATAAAAATTAAATTTTAGAACAGAGTCTATCTTTAAAATGATACAAAAATATAAAAGCAGTTTAACAAATAAATTTGTACTAACTGACTTATGAAAATAATTTTCATCCCAATGATTCGAGTATCTGTATTCAGTGTAATATTATTACCTCTGTTCATTTTTGTTTTGATTTTTCATTCTTTTTTTTTTTTCTTTTTTTCAATTTTATCATCTTTATTTTATCTTATAGTCCTACCACAGTTTACAATATTTTTTATATCTTGTTTATTTAGCTCCAATGAAGAATTTCAATGATGGTCAAAACATTGTAGGTTTCTCATAAATTGTTTTTGTTGTTTTGAGTAAGGTGCGTCAGATCAATTATCTATTTGGGACAAGAGCTTAAATGAGAATCCATCTTAAATTTGTTTTGTTGGGAAAATTTATCGCTGCTTATGAATGTTAAATTTATAAATGCTCTATACAATAAATATATATACTCTATACAATTTATGTTCAAAATGACTTGTATTAGCTTGCAACATTATTGGTGGGTAGACCTCCCAGGGTTCATAGGTCAGGAGACAGTTGGTAGTTAGCCATTGAGACAAATAAGGAGGTATAGGATCAGAGCTAGGGGACATGTTGGGTACTGGGGCTGACAGGTAATTTGACTTGGGCAGCCTAAGCCATTGGGTTGGTGGCCATGCTAGTGTTTACTAACAGCAGTTAGCTATGGGTAAGTATAACTGCGAGGTTATGGTTTTCAAATTATTATATTACTATTTTAGAAGTCACAAAAAATCATCTTTCATGTCAAAGTGTTTTAAAACTGAACCCATACATCATAAGTAAAAATATTCTCTTTGAAAGAATAATAATTTGAAACTGGATGTTCCTTTTCATATTATCTTCTTGATTAGAATTATATTACTTTTTTCCAAGAAAGAGTGTTTAATGTGTTGGATTTAAGTGTTAGATGTGTTTATAATATTTTAGAGTCTCAGATGAATTAAACTGTTTCAGTCAGTTTGATTCAATTATCATTTTTATATAATTACTCATAAATTATTTATTTGTTTTTCAGATCCAGCTGGGGCACCAGCTTTTCATGATTATAATTTAAAATATTCCCAAAGAACTGCAGAATATTTTGAAAGGATGCGACATATAGATCCTGCTGGATACGCTGCATGGTATTCTCAGTACATGCAGGGAAGATTTGGGCAAGAGTCCTCTGGGCGTGCTTTTTCAAGTGATAGGGCCTCTGTTCATTCTGGGCAAAGCTCCTCCCATCAAAGGCAGGGTATATCAACGTAAGTACTAATCCTTCTTTTCAAATCCCCTAAATTCTCATCTTTTTATCCATTCCCTTTACAACATTGTTTATCAGAGATATATAATTCTATTATGATTTCCATCGTAAAGCAATTAATCCAATATTAATTTTTTTTTTTTTATTTAGTCCTCAAGAAATAGTGGATGATCTTACCAGGGAAGAAGAAGTGGATTATACTCCTCGATTGTATGACAGTGCTCATATTAGAGGTACATGGCAAATATATATTTGTATTTTACCATCCTGACATTCTATAGATGTTTTCAATCCACTTTAACTATTTTTAATACACTATACCATTAGTCAAGTTCTGTTTCATTATTGTCTTATGTACGTTAGGATTGAAACTTCTTTAAACTTTCAGGACCCCATACAAATTTTCTCTTATTAGAAATTATCAAGGCAGCACTTGTACCCCTCCCCCTCCCACAAGTTTAAATAAACTTGATGGTAGCCTTTTTTTCATTCATATTTATATTAATCTATATACAATAATATAATCTCTCTTGTTTTGACTTAAAGTTTTCAGTGAGTTGATCCAAATTTGAAATAAAAACCATGAGTTCAGTAAATTTGTATATGTTTTGATATCCTTCTTTAACAGAGACTCTAATAATACACAATTTAGTGAAGTAGACCTTTTATTCCTTTCTGAATGAGGGGTTATTATAATTAAGAAGTTAAATTTGGGTCATGATGGTTCTTGGAAGGAGAAAGATTCACATTACTTTTCAGTGTAAATTTAATTTTTTCATTGTGAACTTTCTACTTCTATTTCTTTAAACTACTTTTGTATAGAAAAAAAAAAATTAATGGTTATGTAGTGTATCACTTATTACTAATTATTTTTGATGAATTTTACTTTGTTGCTAATACCTAAATATCAACTTGAATTATAGTTTTCAGAACTAGCTTATTGTCATCAATGATTACTTCAATTAGATCTCTCATGTTATTTTTTTTTCTAATACTTATGGGTATTAATTCTAGAAGTTTTTTAATGATTGATTATTACAAACATCAAATTACATGTAAAATTTTAACATCATTCTTTAAAGTTTTTATTAATGTCTGTTTTTTTTAAACTTTATCTATCTATTTAACTCGTTTTCATTTATTGTAATCACTATGACCTCTTATAATGAAAAATAACAACATATAATCCTTAGTATAAAAACTTCGCTGAGAGTGTTCAATTATCTCTCAAAGATGCTTATTAGGATATAAGTTACGGGTTGAAAGGATTATTAAATTGTTATATTTTTCAAAGCCTCTTTTCTGTTTAGATTTTTTAAACTGAAAATATCCATTTTATTATGAAACTAATGCTGTGTAACATATATTTTTAGGAAACATGGATGGACAAGGTCGTTTGATTGTTGTAGATCCACATTATCCATTAGACAAACAACGAGCCACTGTTAATATCTGTCATCTTTCACAGATTTCACTTGACAGTGATACAGAAGACTTTTTCCAAAGTCCTGGTCCATTTATTCCGTAAGTTAGTCTTATTTCTTGGCTTTTTCATTTCTATCTAGATTTTTGTATAATTAATTGTATTTTTTAAGAACTAATTCTATTTTGATACATATTTATAAATTTGTGTTGTCCTTAAAGTTACTATATTTAAATGTCAGTTTGGAAAAAAATCTTGTCAGCTATTTGTTATTTATAAGTTGTTTCAAGTTTAGTTTAAGTTTAAGTTATTATAGGTTCTGGTAATCAGTTTTAGGCTTGAGGGGAGGGAAGTAGAAAAATAAAAAAAAATCTTTTGAGACTTATTAACGTAACATTAGACAAAAATGCCATTCAGTCTGTTCAAATTTACCTTCTTATTGATTTTTTTAACTTTATTTCTTCTTAGTTAAATTGAATAATGTCCATTAATTAACTTCTGCTATGTTTGTTTTTTAGGGGTGTAACTCATAGGAATACAGTTCTTCAATATCTAAAGAGAATTTCAGACCGGTCTGTTAAGAGTTCTGAGAAACTTCTCTACGATCTCATCCATATGACTGTTAAAGGAAATGGGGTTTGTACTTGTTTAAATTTTTATTAAAAATCCAATGTTGGTGGAATGCGTTGATTCATAAATATTCATTTATCACTACTTAATATCTTTAGTAACAGTATTTTTTTGTATTAAGGAGGTAAATGGAAGTGATGTAGCTGAATTATTAATGGATAGTTATAAAAAGTCTATCCAAAATGGAAATGAATCTGGCGAAGAAGCGGCAGGCCCTCCGGCAGTCTCTAGCAAAAAAGTAACTGCAAGATTTAGGGAATTGCTTCAACAGGGGAATAAAACTGAAGCATTAGGTATTTTCTTTTTTGTTTTAAATTTAATAATTTTCTATCCATGTTCATTTCATTGTTGAGGTGAGAAAAAAATCTTTTAATTTAAAACTAATAGTATACTATATAAAATGATTGTTGTACTTGCCAATAACAGCAATCGTTTAAGCATTTAGTTGTAATTATTAGAAGTACAATATATAATAACGGTATAAATAATTATATTTTTGTATTGAAACATTTACTTGCCATTTCAATTATTTTGCATTTAGATTTGCTTAGTGATATACTCATATGTCACTCATCATCTCTTCCTGGACTTTAAATCCGCCTACGACAGTATAACCCGTCCAGAACTCCACCAAGCCCTAGAAGAAATGAACGTTCCGAAAAAACTCATTCATACGATTGGTGAAGATGTCTATGACTGGTTCAAAATATGTTGTTCGCATCGGCCATGACTTATCAGACTCCTTTGACACTAATTGTGGCATGAGACAAGGCAACGCTCTTGCATGTACCTGTGAATTGAAATGAATAGCCAAAACAATATCTCTCAGGAGATTAGCAGAAGGAACGCTGCTGCCAGCCGATGCTGCTTTGGCCTGGCAAGACATTTCAGAAGCGGGTTGCTCTCTGATGGGACCAAGGTTAATCTCTATCGAACACATGTATGTCCCTTTGTTACATACGGATCTGAGGCTTGGACCTTCACTAAAGTCAATGAAGCAAGACTTGGTTTTTGAGAGGTCCATTTTGAGAAAAATATTTGGACCTGTTAGAGAGGGTGGATGTAGAAGGAGGAATGTATGGAGAAGAAGGAAGAACGTGGAGCTATCGGTTTTGTACAGAGGCAATGATGTCAAGTTTATATATAAGGTTGGATAGACTCTGATGGGCAGGTCATGTGAGGATGCATGGTGATGACATCCAAAATAAGGTCCTATCCAAGCAGTTAAATGGAAAGAGAAGAGTGGGGAGGCTGAACTTAAGATTGTTGGATGCTGTATCTAGGGATGCCCGGGTCCTTCTGGAAACCCGTAACTGGAGAGTTGAAGCAGAAGACAGGACGGCCTGGCGGAAGCTACTAGAGGAGGCCCAGGCTTGGTAACGGGTTGTTGCGCCAATCATGATGATAGTGATATAAGAAAATAAACATTTTGGCAAACAGTCCATAGCAGTTATAATACCTTGTTGAACTATAATGCATAAGGATTAATTAAATATTAATATTAATATGAGTATTTCTAATATTTTTTAGATTGGGCTATTGATAACGATGCATGGGGTCATGCTTTGTTTCTTGCTTCAAAGATGGATGAAAGGACACATAACAATATTATGTTGAGATTTGCTAACAGTATAGCTCATAATGATCCTCTTCAGACACTTTATCAGTTAATGTCTGGCTTTGTTCCCCAAGCAGCTACGGTATAATACCCTTCTTATATTGTTATTCATTAAGAATTGTATCACACCTCATTTGGCTTTTTTCAAGTGTGCTAGTAAAATTCTAAACTCTAAAAGTTGTGAAGTTGAATTAGTCAATCATATTGTTTTTCTGGCTATAATTTTATTTTATTTTAATGAAATTTAATTATTTGACAGTGTTGTGCTGATAAGAAATGGTCTGACTGGAGGCCTCATCTTGCCATGATTTTAAGCAACCCCACTGGAAACGCTAATTTAGACCGGCAGGCGATTATCACTTTAGGAGATTCTCTCAGTGAGTAGAATATTGTCTAAAACATATTTTAGAAAATAAATTAAAACAATCTATATTACATTATGTATGTATAAAATACATAAATGAAGGGAACAATTTGTGACCTTAAAAAGCAAAACACTATATTTCTCCCACACACTTTATTGGCACCTTCACACACACATTGATATTTCTGTGAACTTATTATTCTTATATATATATATATTTTTTTTTTCTAAACACTTAATTCATTATACAGTCATCTATATATAAGTTGAATGTTTTAAAAATATACAAGCAAAATTAATCTTCATGACAATCAGCCCAGAATCCTAATGGTTTTAATTAAAGTAAGATTAATAAATGTATGGCTAAAGTATTCCCCATTATTTAAACTGCCTGTTTTTTAAAATTAATTTAATTTACCTTATTTCATTCAAATTTTTTTCTATTGTATAGATTGTAATTTTAAAAAAATAATAAAAGAACCCTTATTTACGATATCTCGATAATTTCTACCAGCCTCAAATTATTGTAGTGTAGTTTTTTTGTTAAATGATGTGTATACCCTCAATTTTCAGATGCCAGTGGAAGATTGTTTGCTTCCCATTTCTGTTATGTCACTGCTCAAGTTGAATTTTCGGAATTTAGACCAGATGCCCAACTAGTTTTACTTGGTTCATCTCCTAATCAAGAATTTTCGAAATTTGCCAGTTGCAGGGCTATTATGTTGACCATGTGTTATGAGTATGGTTTGAAATTACGGCAACCTTTGTTCAGCATTCCTACTCTACAGGTTTTTATTTATATTTATTACATCTGTGCAGAGCTTAATGTTCTTATTTTATTTTTTTAAATATAATAATTTTCTTCACAGGTTTACAAATTAATCTTGGCGGCTCGCCTAATAGACAGTGGACGAATCCGTAATGCCTTACAATATTGTGAGTTTCTTGCTCAAGAAATGCTTAGTGGTACAGCTCCTGTTGTTAAGTCTCTTCTCACAACTGTTATTGATTTCTCATTGAGGTTGAAAATGTTCGATCCAGTTCTAGCACTTTCCGGAAATACGGAAAGAGATCCGGATTGGCTTTCCAGTCTCAAACAGCTATCTCGAAATTTACCTGTAAGTTATTTTCATGCATGATAATTATTTGTCTCTTCACCTATTGATGGTGATTATTATTTATACTTGAAGAAGATTATTACTTCTTACAAGCTTTTAACTGAACTGCTTGCGTATATGGTTTGTAAATTTATTAACATTATTACTTCCAAATCAAAAGACACATCTAGAACTTTCTCATTGAACAGAGGAAATCCCATTATAGTTCAAATTGTATAGTTTCCTTTTGGAGAAACTGAAACTCCATTTTTTTTTATTTAACAGACTAAGCTTTTCCATAAACAGCTCCAAAAGATTCCAGCAATTGATCCACTTTTCATTTCATGTGTAAATTTGTTGAAAAAATATTGGAGTTCTTACAAATACTGTTGTAATGAGATGGTGTGTCAGCCCATATGCTTCTTGTTTCCTTTTCCCATCTACTTAATCTTCTCCTGGAGTGGCATCAGTGATATTGATGATACACTAATACATATTACTTTTTCTCTGTTCTAATTGCCTCTGTCAGTATTGGATCCATTACCTATGCCAGTCCTCATCAAATTGCCTGCTCTAACTAATTTCTCCGTGTTTGAATTTTACGAAAAAATGCAAATTTATTGATGAGTATTTTTTTTTTTATTTGGGGACATCTTGCCATTTAGTTTTATAAGTTTTCCTGTTAGTTTATGCTATCAATTTTTAATTGTGACAATTCCTTATGTTGGATTTTGTGCCAATGTTGGAGCTAGATTCAATTTGGCCCTATTATGAAGTTTAAAAATGGTTGAAGAAAACCATGCTTGAGCTGACTAGACGAGATAGGGAACATCCTAATGAGGATAGTAATCAGAAAATGACGAATGCTTGCTTTTAATAGAAGAGAATGGAGGGAGGTGACCAGAGAGGCCCAGGCTCTTGTTGAACTGTACTTCTAAGAATTAAAAAATATTATTTTTGAATGTTGGAAATCTAAGATTAATTTTTTATATCAAAAATCTTTTTAATATTTATAAGTGGAGATGGTTAGGAGGTTCGGTTAGAAAAAAAACAAAAATTATTTATTCATACTGACGTTTCAACCTGAGTTTCAGATCTTCATCAGAGCTATAAAACAATAAGAGATAACAATACCATCAATCAGAGGAACATAAAATTGAAATGAAATAATAAACTAATAAGTTTGGAAATATATATAACAATGAATTGAATAATAAAAAATAGTTGATTATTATTCAATTCATTGTATGAATATTTCCAAACTTGTTAGTTTATTATTTCTTTTCAATTTTATGTTTCTCTGAATGACGGTTATTATCTCTTTTTGTTTTATAGCCCTGATGAAGACCTGAAATTCAGGTTGAAACATCGGCATGAATAAATAATTTTTGTTTATTTTTTCTGACCGCACCCCCGACCATCTTCTCCACTTATTAATCGACGTTCAACTATTTATATTTAATCTTAAAAATTACAGCTGTGTTTCAATTACAGGATGAATACACCCCTCGTAGCAATAACTGTTCACCTTTGGCTGCCCCTGAACCAAACCCAAACAATGACTTTCTTCAAGAAACATATAAGGTTTGTATTTTATGATCTTTAAAATATTGTAATGAATATTCTACTGCTGAAATTAAAAAAAAAAAAAAAAAACTCTTGGCTTTAAGTTGAAAGTAATTTATTTATTTCAAAATAAATATTTATTAATCAATTTACAAATATTAATTACTTGAACCAATGTCTGATTGTTCCCAACTTTTTATTTATGTATTTTTGTTTTTCTATTCCATTCAAATTTTTGTAGATGTTATGTTAATCTAAAATTTGTGCCTGTAGTTTTATAAAGTACTAACTTTATCCCACTGTTTCATCTGGATTAAATTTGGTTTGTAGATGTCTATTTTCTGAACATTTGACTCAACTGCATATGATTACTTGAATACCATATGAAATTTATGTGGAAAGATCAAAGTACCAATTACAAAAATAAAGAAAAATCAATTTAGATGGTTTTTATTTTATCAGATAAAGAATGAACTATCTTTCGAATGATTAGCAATAACGTTGCTGGAGGTGTGCACCTCCTACCTCTTAGCACATCTCCAGCCATATAACAAACACCTTTAAAATGTCAGCTTGATAGGCATTGCTATTGCAAGATTATGCTCACATAAGGCAAGGTTTTCATTATGTGGTTACTGTTCCTTCCTCATGTTGGTTACTGTTCCTTTCTCACACAATATGAATTTTTCAAATCAGGCTGATAAATCTTGAATTATCACATTTTAACGATTAAGTTCATTTACTTAATATAATATTAATACAAAAATACTAGCCCTCTAAATATTCTCTATTTAACTCCCACTAATTTAGTTCATGTTTCCTAGCATATTCCAAATTATTTTTAGCAATGTTATTATTTCCTTCTTTAGATTGTCAACAGTTTTTTTTTTTAATTTACTGAAGTTTTTTTTTTAAGTATTGAATGTTCTTGAATGATACAAATGTTCTTCGTATATACTTTTGTACTCATGTTGGTATGTAATATTATTTAGCAGGTTCCAGATGAGCAAAAAAGTTTGTACTCTGAGCCCGTTCCCATGATAAACACAATGGAACAACAGGTTTTTCAGCCACCTCAAATGCCAATACCTCAGAAGTCTGGTCGACCACAGGCAAGTTTTTCTGTTGTTTTATTTTTATTTAAAATAGTAATCCTATTTAAAACTTTTCTTCAACAAAAATTTTCATTTTATTTTTACAGTTTCAACCTGAGGTTTCTGAAAATATTTATCATCAAGGCTTTGCACCACCTCCATCAATGCCTTCAGGTATATACTTTTAAAGTAATAATTATTCCTTTTTTTAAATAGTTTACCACGAATGTAAACCAGAAGGTGATAATTAGGGTAGTGTTTGGTAAAAAAACAAAACAATATTAATCAAACACAATATAATTTACATAAAAATTTTTTTTTCTGTAATGTATTCTGACATTTATGCCACATAATAGTTTAATGAGTTGAGTATTTGTAGCATTAAATGGTCACCTATCAGCTAGACATTAATACCATCGAACTACTGACCTCAACTTATCTCCAGGATGGGCTTGAAAGGTTCTTACATGGTGTTACGGCGGGTAGGGGTTCAAAAGGAACCTTTACTAGCCCAACGGTGAAAAGAAAAGAAATGAATAGCCAAATTTAGTTATTGTTGTATTTTTAAATAAGTGGACATAATAAAAGGAATACAAAATATGGAAAAATATACAAAGTAGAAAAAAAAAAGAACAAAGTAAACTTAAAACTATTACAAAAATTAAATGAATTGAACAAAAGAGAGAGAAAAAAGTCTTATATCAGCGGTGATTGATGGGGCCCCGGTTGTTGTTGTCCTGAGTGGATGTTCTCGTGGAGATAGATCGACGTACCTCCGGAATCAATCATATGTTCATGTAATCAATTTGTGGACCATATGTTGGCCACAACACATGATTAATACAAGACTGAGCCAGCTTTGAATTCGATAAAATATCCATTCCAATAAAACGCCTTTCAAGGAGATTGTAATTAATTGAATAGGCAGGGTAGTGTTGTAACATTTAGTAAAAGCTTGGATAGGTCATGGTTTTTTAGCTATCGGCCAATTTAAAAAAAATAAAAATTGACTGTTCTTTGAAAAATAACTCAAGTTGTTATAGTACTAAATAACAGTATTATATAGTATTACAACAGCTTTGGCTCTTTTTAAAATACTTTGTTATTTCTAAATATTTCATTTCTCTGTTAATAAAATGTTATTTTCTCATATATGTATATATAGTTGACCGTAAAGATTTAAATATAAGTAGATGGTCAGGGTTGCAGATAAAAAAGAACAAATAGTTTAAAACTATTTTAATGTCCGACGTTTCGCCCCACTTTGCAGGGCTTCATCAGGACTAAAAAGATACAAAAAAAACCCTGAGAATATTACTACAATAAGGTAATTTAAACTATAAAAAAAGTTTAAGTTATAAACTTTTTATAAAAAAAAAAAGTTTTAAGTTATTTTCTCATGTTTCCTACACCATTTGTATAAAGTTAAAATAAATTGTAGATGTATTCTTTCACTAGTTGATTAACTATAAATTAGTTATTGGGAATTACTTGCTAATGGATTAATTTGCTAGTCTGTAACAGCTATACAAATCAATTTTTAATTTATTATCCTGGAATTAACAACTTTAAAAGATTAGATGGGATGCATCTAATCAGGAATACATTCTGATTTTAGTTTTTTCATACAAATTGCCATTTTTATTTTATTTTCCAAAATTTATGGTTAAAAAAAAAATGGATAATTTCTGTTATATTAGGAAACATATAAAAATCTGTTCCATGGAGAAGCCTATATTTATCCTTTTGTTATTTAATTTATTTGTTTTATTATATTTTAGGTTATAAAACAGGACATGGAGTAAATAGTGAAGTGCCAGGTCCGATTGAAATAACTAGTGGTAGTGGTCCAGACCAGCAGTGGGGGGAACAAGGTAGAGTACACTCTGCAGTTATCCAGCCTACTGAAGCACCTCAATCTCAACGAAACAGTTTTTTTAAAACAACCGAAGAACAGTTAAAGGTACAGATACATGTTTCATCTATAAACGATTAAAATTAATCTACGACCCTAATTGTTTATTTGTGAATTTGGTTTATTGTTTTCAGTTGTTAAGTTTTAAACTGTTCTCTAACTCTGGAAAGAGTGCATATTTTGACAGGTTCCTTCTTTTGAAATAATTATATTTAATAATATTAATAATTTCAACATAAATTAAATTGATTCCTTTTTATCCTTTTTTTAATTTTTATTATTATTATTTTGTGCGTATCCAAAAAAAATCCCATAAAATTTTACCACAAAATATTCTTACAGGGAGGTGTAGCACTTATAATTTGCGTGAGAAAAATTAAATCTTTCATGAAATCAAGTCCAAAAATTCCTAATTTTTTATTTCTATGATAATTTGTATTCAAGGCTTTTAAAGGATGCTAAATCCGAGATTTTGACAACTTATTATTGAGGAGAATTGTTAGCAGACCTTGTATTAACTTCAATTATTTATTGAATGTTTATATTTAATGTGAATCTCTACACCACAATTTTGTAAATTTCTTATAATGCAATTTATGGTAAGAGTGGTAAAGGATAATGCCCTGAAAATTAAATGTTAAGTGTTATATGTCCAACTTACACTTTAAAAGACACCCCTTGGGTTAAGCACGTGTAACTAGCAGTTGTTTTGTAAATGAAACCATCTGAAAATTCTAATGACACTTTAGGTATTATTAATAGTTTTACCTCATTTTAGTTGCTTTGAGTAGATCCCAGTCATCAACTTCTAATTGCTCAAGAAATAAACTAAATCTATCAGTCTTTTTTTATTGAAGATTAGACAGTGTTAGAGTCTAACATTATAAAATAAAATAAAATATAAGCAGATGAAATGAAAAAAAAAATTGACATGAACAGAACATGACACAAGAGATTACAAATATACAATTAGTTTTTTCAACATTACACTGAATTGTGGAATAAAATATGATACACATTCTTCATGCTTTATGTTTTAAAATTTCAAACAACCATAGAGAAATACACCAGTAACTTACTGAAGCATAAACTAAATACACACTGAACTAGTTGGTATTTTTGGAAACACTCAGCTACCTTCGGAATTTGAAGTTGCTTGTGACTGGTCAGATGTAATAACAGCTGATTCCTCAATGGAGGAGCGCTTGTGAAGTATTACCGTCTTTACCTAGATTGATCATATTTTGATAATATATTAATTACAATGTAAACAGTAAAAGCAAATGCAATTTGTACAATAAAAAAAATTATACTAACATATTTCATTTCCTCTGGATGAAGTTCTAGTTCCAGTAAGTGTAAAGAAGTATTTAGATTTATTATATTTATTTTAATTTTACTTGGATGATTTGCGCATGATTCATTTCTATGTGTTTATTGTTAAAATCTTATCAATCTGTATGTGCTTTAAATGTCTGCAGGATATATTTCTTGTTTTGGAAATATTTTTAGTTAAGTTAATAAAAATTATATTTTTATTCTTATTAGTCATAAATTAATAGTTATATAATTGCAAAATAACCATGCTTACCAGTGTTTTGGGGGAGCATGCTTGAGTCAAAAGTGGTGAAGTTCTGATTCGGCTTTTGAGGGTTACTTTTTTATTAATTTTTTTCTTAATTGTGTAGTATTGCATTCTGACTTATAAATTCAGGCTTTAGTAATAGAGATAAGAGAGCAAAGTCTCACTATATTATTTTTATTTTGTGGTGGACCAATCTTGTCCTTTCTCCTCTGATTATTGGTTATTCGGATTTCGAAAATATGTATTACAAATGTTATTCACAAATAGTTAACAAATATTTTTATTAGTCAGTTTTTTTAACATATCTCCAAAATTTGATATTATATATTTAATTTTTATAAGAATTTAACCAAATTTTGTGTATGTAAGCAAAATTATAAATTAAATAAGTTATTAAATAATTATTTGTTTTAATTAACCATGGGAATGAATATAAACCCCTTTAGTGCTGAACAATGATATATCGTTGTTCATAGTATTTACTTGAAGTGCCATCAAGGATGTATTATTACATAGTGTTGGTATCTTACTATTTGTCTTGTAAGAGAATGCTATCACAATAAATTTATAACATGTTATAAATGATTCAATTTCATTCCAGAACAACTGAAAAAAAAAATGTACAAATCATTACACAATGACTTATCATTTAAATTAATTATTTATTATATCAGTAAATAAAAATTAATTAAAATTTTTTTCACAATCATTACATGATGAAGTATAGAAAATAAAAATTGAAATTGGTGGATAGTAACATCAATAGGTAATCATTTTGAAGATCGTCAGAGGATGCAACCTGTCGTTTTGATGAAAATTTGAAAATAAATCGACCAGTTAGTTTTAGAGAAGAGCCACAGATGAATTATTTTATTTAATTTTTTGATTCAATGTAGCTGTAAATGATAACCCCAGATTTTGAAGGGAGTGAAAATTCTTTTTGGATTATTGCCTATGATATCTTTGTTGTCTTGTGAGCCAACCAAATTAACCTGGTTTTATTTGCATACACATTACAGTCTTAGTCAGCACTAAAAGGGTTAATTAAAAAAAGTAAAATTTAAATCTAAAATATTAATAAATTTGTGTTCTTAAAATCTAAGAGGATTTATTTTCAAATACTCTCATTATTCATTATAAATTAAGTTTTAGTAATATATATTAAATATTTTGACTGACATATAAAATATGTTTATTAAGTTAATAAATTCGAGTAATTTCCAAGTCTGTTATTTTCTTCTAGTTAGATTCATTTAAACCTCAGTAGGAAGAGAAAACAAAATAGGAGGATATATTTATCTATAAAGTTAATTTTATGTAAACATATATGGGTGTATGTGTGTGAATGATAGACTAGTTGTTGATTAAAACTAAATTTAGAAACCATAGTTTTGTGGACTAGAGTAATTAGAAATTAAATTCTTTTATTACAGTATGAAATAGAATTTGGATTATGTTAATTTAATTCTATATTTTTAGCAACTATTGCTTTTAATGATATTTTTTATTTAATATTTTAATTTTTGTAGGAAATAATACTGAAATTTTTATTTATTAACAAGATTGGCACTCGTTTTCTCAATTTTATTTAAAATAAAGAATTTCGAAGAATTTAAATTTTTAACTACTTGTCAATATGTATGCCTTGCCTGTCCAATCTGTTAGTGAATTATAATATACTTGCACAGATTTCAGTGATACCTTACTTTAGAGGATATGTGTTTTCTTTTTTTTATCAATTTTATCTCACGTGTTTTTTTATTAAACTCTATTAATCTTCTTAATTTGACTGTCTTTAAAAATATTTTTGTTCATTTTAAGTAATTAATAATTAATGTGTGCATTGAACAGTTCTAACAAATAGTTTTTTTTTTCACATTTGTTAATTAGAAATAATATTTTTTAATATTTATTTCATGCTTTCGATCAGGCTGTTGATGATAGTAAACCGACGATGAAAGTTGTAAGTATACCAATGGGTAATTCCCTTCCTCCTTGTTGCAGTTGTGACTTATCTATCAAACCTATTGGGGAGCAATTCATCAAGACTCGAATCGTTACTCCCACTGCCTCATCTTTCGTTTCGCCAAATCCAAATAAATTAAACCGGTTTTTGTGTAGTGATTATTGTTCTTCTCATAGTTCTTCTAATTTGATAAAACTTTCATCACATTTTCATAACCAAAGAATTAATAAACCTGAAATAGTGTTTGGTGGAACTTTTCCAATAGATAAACCAATAGGAAAGTTGGACAGATCTCAGTTTCAGTCTCATAGGCCGCAAAGCGATTTATGATTTTTTAATTAGTTGTTAATAATATTGTAAACTTTTTATGATAGTTTTAGCTAATGTTTAATAAATGAAAAAGTTTCTTTTTATTCATCTACTATTCCTTGTTGATCCTCACCATGAAGTTCTAGATTTTTAAAGTTTATTAACCAAGGTAATATTTATTTATCATTAAACTAAAACTTTAGTAGTTGGTCGGTATTAGTTATAATTGTATATTGTTTTGTTCACTTATCTCTTTATAAGTATGGTTTGGCTTTCTTGATTATTTCTGTAAAGGTTCTTCTAATGATAAAAAAAAAAAGAAGAAGAAGGAACTCTTATTAATACCTGGAGACTGGACTTATATGTTTTTTTATAACATCCTTAACCAAAACTCAGTGTAAAACAATAACCATCACTCCACGGCTTAGGAAATTGTTAGGTTCAGGCTTGTCTATCATTTTTAATTTCTCTCTGGTATATTCCTTTGTTAGAAATTTTTTATTATCATAACTGTAAATAGGCGCAAAAATGTTCCAGTTTATTTCTAAATGAAATTTATACTATTGTTGGTGGCAGCAATAGTTCATTCATTTTCATAATAATAGTTTTGAAAAATTATAAGTATTATCACATTTATCGAAATATGATTGTGCAAATTGTAAGTTAATACTTCTATGCATTTTTGAAAAGAATAAGTTTATTTGTATGTACATATGTCAAGTTATTTTATTTCATATAAGTCCGGTCTTTAGTAATTGCTATATCTTTTGCCAGTGCTCCGCAACCTATTCTTATAAATTATTCTCTGTATTGCTTTGCGCAACTACAGTCAAAATAGAAAATGATAAATTTAATTTATTCAGTACTCTATTTCGTACTTTTAACATGGCTCTTACACTTATCACTTATATTAAAGTAATATTATTTACATCTGAAAGGTCGGGGAATAAATCAGGTAATTTTTTTTTTTTAATTCATTATTGGTATCAATGGATCTATGAGGATTTTCAGGGAGTTAAAATGCTAAGCAATATATTCGATGCAATTAATCCAATTTTTTTTAAATTTTAACTTAATGGGAGAATTCAGATTTTCATTCCAAATCTATTATTCTAATAACTAAATTTAAAAACAAAATTAACTTTACCTGTTATTTTCTCTGACACTTTATATATTAAACCAATATTATTTACATTACATAGTTGATGTAACACTTGTGTTTTATCTATCAGTAGTTTTTGGCAGTACTCTGCTCAGTTTTTAACAAGACATTTTCAAGTCCGAGTTCTTGGTAAAAGCCCTTTGGCCATGATATTTAACACTTTTAAAAAAAAGCTAGTGGTAACAAAACTTATGCTAAGTTATTTGTATAAAATGGAAGCCTCATCGTAAATCCTAAAATAGTTCACCATCATTCAGAAAACACACAATAGGAACTTTGTAGAATGCCATTTTCAGTCCTCTGTCATTTTTAAATGTTAAAGATTCAATGCAGGTTTGAAAATGTAGTGCTTCTGTAAAATTGTCTGCAATACATGCTGAAGGATTCTGAATTTGGCCCTATTGCCTCATATTAATTGAATTGAAGTGTTGGAACATCTGTTCAACAATTTTTAATGTTGTTATACATAACCTGATGTTTTCAGTCATCAGATAAATTCCTTTGTGATATTGATGACAAGAACTGGTAGACATGAAGTAATTGCATAAATATATAGATGTAATTAGTTCTGTGTTTGTAGCTTGGTTTTGTTTGATTTGTTTCTGTTGCCAGGCAGTTATGTTGGATGGCAAATTTCATTTCCTATGTCAGTGTTACATATATTATAGTTATGTCTCCAATTCATTATTTTCATCAGTGAGTAGCGGTGGTGTTCTTTTCTGAGGTTTATAGTTTTACTTTGTAACTCAGAATTCATATAGCTGTTACACTTGCCATTGTACAATTGAAGCGTATTGGTTACGGAGCACTGTTCTGTATTAACAATTTACATCAGTGATAACCAATCTCACAGTCACCCTCTTCAAATTCTATATTAATTTCTCAAAAATCATTACTCCTTTTTGATGGAGACAAGGTGATCTTTATTTAGCAAGTAGTTAATTTTAACCCCTCATAAAAAGATGTTGTTTATTGATGATGTTGATCAATGAATGCCAAGCTGTATTTATTTATTTTTATAGCTGTTTTATTAATTTATTTTTTTGCTCTGAAATATTGAGTTGCTTAATTAGAGTTTATATGCTTAGAAGTTTAAAAGTTCATGTTAATGACCAATGTGAATAAAGAACATTTTTATAAACATAGGATTCGAATTATGTGCTGTATTTTATTTTTATTTGTAGCTGAATGAAGTGGGTGGTGATAAGAAAAAAGACACTAAAGGACCAGAAAGCAAGACAAAAAATGAAGAACAAAGTAGTGGTTGGTTTGGAGGAATTTGGGAAAAAATTGCTATGCGTCCCAAGAATCAAATGAGATTGCCTGATGACAGTAATCCCTCAGTAAGTTATTTTTTAATAAGAAATTATTATAAATTTTCTCAATGATGATTGGCTATGGCATTGTTTTAGATAATTTGGGATGAGCAGAAGAAGAAATGGGTCAATCTGGATGGTGAAAGTGAAAGTGGTGGAAGTGTTAAACCTCCGCCAAAAGTCACTGAATACGTTCCACCTCAGAATTCTAATAAATATAAGATTCAGAAGGGCAAATGTAAGTTCATTTAATGTTAATTCAGTTATTTTCGACTAACTAATTATAATAATGTAATACATTAAAATATTGAAAACCTTTAATTGTATTTTTTTTATATAAATGGAGTCATCAGCATTTAAGTTTTTTATCTTAAATATAACTTTTGATTGGATCCTATTACAATATTCTCTCAATTACATACCTGTAGTAGTTTTTTATACCGCTACATGACATACTATTTCAAAAAATGTTCCTTTGCACTTCTGGAAAAAGATGAAAAGCTCTATTGAACTTAGTTTTAATAATATCAGTGAGTTCTTTAAAGTAGTATTAAATGGGAGAAAATCATATGAATAGGAATGTTTTATGAATGAATGATTCATTGATGAATGTTCTATTCAACAAGTCATAGTGGAATCAAAGTTTTTATTTCTATTGTTCAAATAGAAACTCCTATCTAAAAGCATTCCATTTTGTGAACATATATTCAAAATAAAGTTTCTACTTAAAAATAAAATATTTAGCTAACAAAGCTACGATTATTGTTGGCACTCATATTGTGAATTTGTTTTACAATACGAAGAAGTCTTAATAATTAATATATTTTATTTTTTTTTTATTTTTATAGTAATGAAGTCAAATTATGTGGATGTGATGGGCAACAATGATAAAAATGAAACATTACCTCCTGCAAACTTGGTTCCTAGCGTTCCAACTGTCATGAAAACGAACTATTTCATTCCTCCACCAGGTAATTGATTTTATCATTATATTATACTATTTATTTATTTTGATATTTTCTGATAGTGTATGCGCTTAAGAGCAAAGCTTCTCATTCACATTTAGAAAGGCTATCATATCGTAGTGTAATATATTTTAAACAATTTTTAGACAAAAAAAAGATATTTTAGGAATGGAACTTTATCAAATACTTTTGCTACCCATCACAGAGATAATACTTAAAATTCTTTTTCTTTTTTTTTTTTTTTTTTTTGTAATATGAAACTGTTTTGTTATGTACAATGTGTATTCAAGATGAGTATGTTAAAAAAAAATAATTTGAAGGAAGAACATTTTAATTGGTCATATTAGAGAAAGCTGAAAAGAGATTGTTTCCTGTTACACGTTCGTTAATTATTGAGCATCCTATAATTATCATTGTTTTCTTATTAATCAAATATTAAAAAAACAAATTTTGTTCTTGTTATTTTTCATTATTTAAACAGGGCTCTCAGTAGTCCAGAATATCTGATAATCATTTTGATTTCAAGATTGGATCTTATGTACTGCATAAAATTAAACAGAATGTTGAGTATGTAGACCTCTGTCAAAAAACTTTCCCCACTTCACAGAACAAAATATTAGAATTACTTTTATGCCATTTTTACTACAGTTATCTTCAATAAAAATTTACCATATTATTATTTATATCCATATGAGGTGTTCGATTGACAAAATTTGATTAAGTATATTTTTGTCAAAAAGAAGATGATTTTTTTAATTTTTTTTTTTTTTATTAACTATTCATGGCTCACAACTCAAGAAAAAAAAATTAACAGCTACCGAAGTCACTGAGACTTTTAAAATTTACTTTAAAAAATTCACTCAGAAGAAATAAAGTATACATTTCCGCTTTCTTTTGTATTGTTTTCATAGATCTATTTTACTTCTAAAAATGTAAGTCTCTTCATGTAAAATATTTACATCTGTTAAGAATAAAAGGATTTTGTTTAAAAAAAAAAATTATGATCATATTTGTCCTGAAAACTTTAGAAAATTGATTTAATCAGAAAGTCAACTGAATGGGTCATATGTACCATTTTACTAACAAATATGCACTTATTTTCAGTTGAGGGAAATGAAAATGCACCCATAGATTTCATATCTCCAGCTCCTGCTGGTCCTATCCTGCCTGATTCTTCTGATAACAGCAAGCAACAGGTAATGCATTTAATGAAGGTACTATTGTTGGGTATGAAATTTTTACTATTGCTTTATGAAAAGCTTATGGGATTAATGCTTATGCCAGATATTACAGTTCATTTGACTTACTTTTTAAAGAGTAAAACTGTAGTAAAAGGAAAACATGTGAATGATTGATTTCTACTGCCCTGTAAATATATATATATATATATATTTCTGTTCAGCTGCATGAGATTTGATAAATCTTGTGTTTTTTAGAAAGCTGAATATAAAATCTGCCCTTTTTTTTTTTTTTTTTTTTTTATTATGTACTGTTTATTTGAAAAATGGATAAAGTTAAATGAAGGTGAAATCTTGTTTTAAATAAACAATGTTGATTAATAACTTTAAAGCAGTTAATTAAAAAAATAATAAAATTTATTAGATAAAAAACTATAAAAGAGTGCCGTAATGGTGGAGATATGTGGATTGTAGATATAAAGAGAAGTTGGTTGGGGGTGTGGTAAGAAAGAAAATTCACAATAAGGGTTAAGATATTTTGAATGTGTGTTAATAGTGACCTTTTCCTCAATCACTATTGATAAGAATCCACAAGGCTTTCCGACAGTACAAACTCATAAATGAGCGGTTGAAAAAAAAATTCTCTTAACCTCTATTGGGATGTCATACAGAGTATTTTTTTTAATCCCTAACTTGCCATTTCTAGCATAAGGAGTTGTTATCATACAGGATACCAACCTATTCTAATCAGGAGGTCAAGTTTTCATTCTTCAGTCTTGGTGCCATCAGGAAATAAAAGTCAACCTGCTCAGGTCGGATTCATACTGGTCCCTTAGCAACTCGAGGTTTTTTCTAGTATTTTATTCATGAACCAGCCAATAGATAAAATAGTTTATTTTACGATTTTAAATTCTCCTCATTTATAAATCCATCACTAGATAACTGTTTTCTTATATTTTATTATAATGCTTTATTACTCCCACCAAAATAATTGTTTTGTTTTTTTATTTGAAATTTGAGGGGGCTTACACATAATCTAGTACTGGCCTAGTAACATTTTGTAAATTCTTCTTGACTAGACTCTTTATATTTTCATCATCTTACTTATATTGAATAATAGTGTTTATCCTATTCATGTTATAATTTTGACTAAGATGAATTAGCCTTATGGAAGTTCATTTATATTTTCTTTTATTCTTGTCTTCATTACAGGGGTTACTGGTACTGGTACTGGTAATAGTGGGGGGAACAAGTCCGGCAAGTAGGCCTATTGGTCCTTTTTGCCATCCCCAAGATGAATGGAATGACTCTTTATATTTCTTATTCCTCTATATCGAACCTTTTCGTCTTTCTAATGAAATTCAAAAGGGACTCCCAATCTATAGAGGAAGGACTCCACATATCTTAAGATATCTTTTAAGTTTGCAGTGACCTGTCAGGACTCATATTAATAATCAGAGTTCGTTTTTGTTAAGGCCTAGCAGCCACTTAGTTTTGGAAGTAGAGGGTTTAGTTATTAAAATCTTGGCCTGTCTCAGCCCTATACAGTCCCTCCACTCCTTACCGGCTTTCTTCCATGTCCAATCAAGAACTACTTTTCTCTGATGTCTTTTAGAGATGCCTAGGAATGGTTCTGGTCCTATAGGAGAGTGCTCAGCCCCGTTTCTAGCCAGCTGATCAGCTTTTTCATTACCTATGATTCCCTTATGTCCTGGGACCCACACAAGCTGAAGCTTCTTTAAGCGTACTAGTGATTCAGGCTTGTTCAGACTCTTTTACCAAATTAGAGGTGACTGTAGGTGACTCCAAGGCTTGAAGGGCAGATAGACTATCTGAAAAGATGGTGATGCCAGTCCTTTCACAGCTAATGACTTCAGGGCATAAAGCTGCTGACAAGATGGCAAACACCTCTGTCTGAAAGACAGCCGAGTGTTTGCCAAGTGGGAAGCTTAGTTCTATGCCTAATTCTTCGATGTAAACCCCTGCTCCTATTAGTCCTGTCGAATTCATTCTCGAACCGTCAGTGAAACAAGGCAGATAATCCCATTACCCAATCCTCTAACTTTGGGTTTAAGTAGCTAATCTTAGTATCTAAAATGGGTGTTTTATCTAGAAGTGGTGAGCGGTATTGTAGTATTGGTAACTCACTTTCTACCACTTTAGCTTTTGTCACGTGACCATTAGCTTCTCCTGTCTCTGTCCACTGTCTATTTGCTCTCATTCTTAGATAAGTTAATACCGCTTCCCCCTTAATCAATAAGTGGAGTGGTACTAGGGAAACCAGAATTTCCAATGCCTTAGTAGGTGTTGCGCGAAATACCCCAGTTATGCCAATACACGCCATCCTTTGGATCTTACTGGCCATTTGCACATGGGAAGCCCTTTGCAGTATGTATGTAATGTAGTACAGACATGGTGTACTGAAATGAAGCTTTCAGTAAACCCATCAAAGACAGAGTTGATTCTATTTACCAGGAAGCGGAAATTGGGTATATTTCAAACCCCGATTTTCTTTGCCAATCAACTTCAAATAAGCCAAAAGGTCAATTACCTCGGAATTAGTTTTGATGCAAAACTAAGAATGAGAGAAAATAGACAGTGGACAGAGACAGGAGAAGCTACTGGTCATACGACAAAAGCTAAAGTGGTGGAAAGTGAGTTACCAATACTACAATACCTACTGGGTATGTACATGAGTGGGGTGTTGGCGTTGATGACCGGTGGGTTTTACGCCTTAACTTCTTAATAAACAAACAAACAATACTACAATACCGCTCACCACTTCTAGATAAAACACCCATTTTAGATACTAAGATTAGCTACTTAAACCCAAAGTTAGAGGATTGGGTACAGGGATTATCTGCCTTGTTTCACTGACGGTTCGAGAATGGATTCGACAGGACTAATTTACATTGAAGAATTAGGCATAGAACTAAGCTTCCCACTTGGCAAACACTCTAGCTGTCTTTCAGACAGAGGTGTTTGCCATCTTGTCAGCAGCTTTATGCCCTGAAGTATTATTAGCTGTGAAAGGACTGGCATCACCATCTTTTCAGATAGTCTGTCTGCCCTTAAATGAGACAAAGTCTCCTTCAAAGAGGTCCACTTCCCATCTGGTTTCCTTAATGCACCTAGTGGTTGTTGACCATTGCTTCCTAATAGCTTCATTAAACAAGAGGCTTCCGGCGTGCTTTCTATGTTGCTACAAAACTTGCGCCAGCCATCTCGTTTATGTCTTCTTAATTCTCTTTTATACTTACTGGAGGCAGCCTGGTATACATTCCAGTCCGTCTCTAACTTTGTTTTATAAGCTTTATTATAGGCTTCCCTTGTGTCTTTTTGTAGTTTAGTCAATTCAGTTGACCACCATCTGACTTTTTTACTAGGCTCCCTTTTCAATGGACAAGCCTCCTCGTAGGCTGATATAACCATTCTTTCAAGTAGGCTAGATTCAATGTCTAGCATTCCACCGCATAGTGGTGAAAGGTGAGTCACCTTCCAGCCTCTCTCTGAAGAGACCCCAGTCTGTATTTCTCGGGTTTCTCTTCATTGTGAGTAGAGGTTTCTCAGCTATAATCTTAAATGAGATCAACCTATGGTCAGACAGTGTTATGTCTGAGGTGACCCTCCAGTCTTTACAAAGGCTTTTAATCCTGCTTGAGGCCAGCGTAATATCTAAAACTCGCCCATAGCTCTTGTAACAAAGGTTGTTTCGCCTCCTCTGTTAAGTATTTCTAAGTCTGTTGAGGCTAAAAATTCCAGCAAGGCTTCGCCCTGCTCATTGGTATCTGTGCTTCCCCACAGTAGGTGGTGACCATTAATATCTCCGCCAATTAAGAGTGGTAAATCTACCTCTCTAGCATACCGGAGAAGTCTTTCTAAGTATTGGTAGGATGGATCTAAGCTATGAGGGACATAAACAGATCCTACTAACAATTTAATCTTATTAATACCAACCTTGATATTTAGTACCATAGTGGTGGTGTCTTTGGAATTGAGCTGAGGGAGAGGCAGCATCTGAAGGTCCTTGGAGACCCAGATGCAAGTCCTCGGGTTGTCTTCACATGGGGTTGGGTGGATTATCCTTCTGCCTATACCCTCTAATCCTCTAATAGTCCCTCTATAACAGTAAGGTTCTTGGATTAATACGAGGGTCGATTTGACCCCCGAAAGTGACTTGGCTAATTCTGCAGTAACTGACTTATTGTGTTGAACATTAATTTGTCTTACCTTGATCATTGATGTGGCAGTTGAGGAGGAATATAGGAAAGGCTAGCACCTATTGGTGCTTACCCTTCCTTTGCACCTCCTGAGGGGGGGTGGCTTCTCTTTGTTGAATAGACCGGTGCTCTCCATATGGTCAGTCAGACCAACTCGTATCTCAGCCGCCAGTCATTAGCTTCCAGCCAGGCGATCGTGTTACTAGGCACCATGAATATTGCTCTAAGGTGGTCTGGATCGCCTTCCGCACCCATAATCTGCCACTGATCAGTGCCTACCAGGTCCTCGTTCTGGTACTCGAGAAGCTGGACCAATCTGCCAGGTTCGATCACCTCGGCTCCTAACCCAATAACAATTCTAGTGGGCCATGGAGCCTCGGCGGACCGCCTCACCACAAACCTTCGGTCTGTGGGAGGTACCCATTCGAGAAGCCAGTCTCTTGTCTCCTCATTAGAGCATGTGAGGAGAAACCTCACCTGGCACTAGGTGTCCGGTGGGGATATAATCCCCTTTAAGTAGCCAGACCTACTTTCCCTCCGGGGCGGCTACCTAGGAAAGGTGATCCAGGGGTTGCAAAAGTTAAATAAGATTTAATTATGGATCCCTGTTCTAAAAGTTCATATACTCTCCTCCAATTTACAGTTAACGGCTTAAGATTATATATTTATAGTTAAGACACTTTTTTATATAGTTATAATATATAAATATTATTTTAACAATCCATGGATAGAGCCTATAAAATATTATTTATAACTAACAATTAATAAATAATGATGGTTAAGATAAACTTCTGGTGGCTGGTGACAGTGGTTGAAAGTGGTTCTGAAATACATACAATAAGGCTTAAAACGCTTAACCTATTAATCAATATCACATCTAGAAGGTGTTCGACTCATAGTTTACAGTGAAAAAGTTAAGTATTGTCATTTTTTGTATTACAAATGTTGTTGCTTTGTTTAATTATATGGTCCAGGCATGTATATTATGTATCCACCACTAACCCTTAACATTTTACGTTGTATAAGATGATGACAGTAGATATATATGCGATAAATTATGATAATCATATTAATTTTATGATATTAAAAAAATTATTATTTCTATAATATTCTTTTTTTTTCATGGTTTGTACTATTAATCTTCTATTTTACACAAATAATGATAAATATCAGTTTAACAGATTAGCTCAGGGGTGGGGTCTTACAAAGATAAAAATCTGGTGTAGCGTAGGCATCACACAACTTTTACTTATCACCATACCTATGTCCCCAAATTTTGTGTAGACTGATGACCTTTTGTTGGAGTTATTGCCAGTTTTGCGATTTTGAAAAAAAAAAAATCTTAAGACTAGTGAAAGCAAAAAGTGTGAACAAAATATTTATAATTTTATTTTATAAAAATTCGTATTTTATGATTTCTCAAGGTGGGAATAATGAATATATTTATTTTATTCCTGCCAAGAATACAATATTTAACAAAATATAGCAAAGCCGTAGTGTAATTGGGATAGATCGGGTGGTTTCGGCTTTTCCTGTTAAAATTAGATATTTATATTTCTCCTTTATTTACTTATGAAATTCTTTAATATTTTTTACTTATCCATTATTTTTTATTGCTAAGAATTAAAAATAACAAAATTAAAGGTATTGTAATTTGTCATTTAAGCTGTCAGACTGTTTCAATAGGGATAAGACCTAGCTGATATTAAATTCTACATTGACATGGCAACTGCAGTCAAAAATAGTTTGAGTCCTTTTGGAGATTATTGAAAAATCGATTCTATGAAGTGACACAGTCAGTTGATTTAACTGAAAATGCTGTCACATCCCAGGTTTATGCCTGCCTTAAATGTGTAATTTCAGTCTCGGAAAACCTATTGTTTCTGAGCTGGGCTGTTCACAGACAATTTTTTGGACTCAGGGGATCTCAAACATGTATTTCCCTTGAAAACTTGAATTCGAAATTCTGCACGATCACAATACTTTCCCGTACTATATATTCCATCCAATCCAAAAGTAAAAATGTTTAATGGAATAAATCGATATCATTGGCAAGGCCCACTGAAATTAGCTGCTTCAATTTTGTTTGTCAACCAAACCTCATTCCTCAGCATAACTCCGTTTCACATCGGGTATAAAAGGCTCTTGAGAGAGAGCAAAAAGGCTCAAACTACAGTGCACCTTCAGAATTAAAAAGAAGGAGAATATCATTTAAAAATCCTTGATTAGCTTGGAGGCAGAGAGTGGATAAGCTCACTATAATATATTTCCTGAGAAGTTGACTTTTATAAGAACAAAATAATCATTCCATTCTAGAAAATATGGAAAGGAGGACTCCAATTTGAATATGGAACCCTCTCGGTATATATACTTATGATTGGGTTAATGCAAAAGTGGGGGCAGGATTATTTGTGTTAAAAAGGCAGAAGAACCTTCGATATAGGATTATACCCAACAGTCTTCCAAAACAAAAACGCTTATATTAGAAAAAGCTATGAATACTTAAAGAAAAATAATTTAAGTAATTTCAGATAGCCAGGTGGTACTAAAGGCTACATATTCCTATACAATCATATCGTGGTAGGTTTGGAATAGCCTTAATATCATAAAGCATTTATCTAGGAGTAATTAACACCTTAACGTGGATCCTGGAATATGGAAGGAATGAAGTAGCTGATGTCTTAACTGCAGAGGGCTCAAAAATAATGTCAATTTGTCCTGAATCATACTAGCAGTATATCTACTGGTCAAACCAGCAAAGAAATTGACCCCTGAAAACAAGGAAGAAGGTAACATACTGGACTTCAGAAACTACTATAAAACAATCAAAACTTTTCATCAATTTGTCAAAGGAAAAGGCTAAATTTTACTGAGAAATTTTACTTGGCAAAGAACAAGTCAATAACAATAACAGTTGTCCTCACTCACTACTGTTCGCTAAAAAGTTATCTCAAGTTAATGAAACTGGTAAAAGATTTCATCTACCGTATGTGCCTAGAAAATGCTGATAATATTCTGGGTGAATGTGAAGCCTTGGCATTCGACCTTATTTTATTATATTTAAATTATACTATTTATAGTGAATCCACCAAATTTTTAATTACTTCTTATCATAGAAATCATTACTGATAATTATTGGCATTCATCAAGAGGATTTTTAAAAAAGATATATAGAACATAAAGGTATGGAACATTTACCTCGTTTAAACTTGTAACCGTTTATAATGTATGATTGAAATTATTGATTAGTGCTAAATCATTATCATATGTATTTTTCTTTGCACCTGCCATTAGTGTTCACCTACGATGCTTTTACACCAATATATGTCAAATAGCACCTAAAAAATCACAATAACTAATTAATGACTTATATTTTCTTTTCACCTTCATCAACTGTCACTAATCTGTTTTTCTATTTTTATACAATTGCTGCACTGCACACGAATATATAGCCTTATATATGATGCTCCCAAATAATGGATTGACTCCATCTCTCATTCACCTTCTCGGCAAAATCTGACTGTCAATCAATTTCTTGGGGATTTTGTGGCATGAATTTAGTTCCATTTTAAGGTCTTATCAAAGTTAGTAATGTATAATTACTAAATAATAAAGTTTTAACTGCTTTGATTTTATGTTGGTTTTAGCGGCAGTTTCTTTGTCAAGCAGGATTATAAATTTAATACCAAGTTTTATTCATACATTCTCGGGCACTTAATAAAACAACTGATATTAATTATTAAAATTAATATTATTGAAGGTGGTATTTTAAAAGCTATTTTTTTTTTTTAATGACCTCACTTTATTGGGACAAAACGGTCTGGCATGAGATCCCTGTTCAGCTAAGTCACTCTATAGGTTTAATAAAGCTATCTTAAAATTTACATGTCATATTATTACCATGACAGTTTCTGTTGTTTTTGCACTTTTTATTTATTTTATATGAATATTTTATTTTTTTATTGTTATTTTTTTTTTAATTTTATAAACAATATTGAGGTATGATATGTGTTATTTAGATAAATATTTTATTTTAAGGTCTTCTTTGTGCTTGAATTTTATTTAAGATTTTACTTTATTTTTGCTTTTTACTGACAGAAGAGACCATTTGTTAAAGATCTGGTTGGTTATCTTTCAACTGTCTAATTCATAAATATCATTGCTACCTTCAGTTAGATAAGTAAATGAGGTTTTAATTTTCTACAAAAAAAACTACTCTGAGCCCTTCAAGAATATTTTATAGTTCAAAATATTGAACCCAGTTCTACGGGTTGAAGCCTTCTTTAAAATTCTATTTTCTATCACGTTGACATCAATGGCCCATTTTCTTCACACTTATCAGCCATCTGCCCAAGTAGTGCCTGAATCAGACATTATTCTTCTTGCTCTCATGTATGTCCCATCAATCCAGTTCTGCAGTTACTTACAGTTTTTAGGTGGTATTATTACCTTCAATGTGCATTATTTTGATAATTTTCTTAACCCACCTTCATCATCAAATTTCTGGGAGCTGATTTGAATGTTAGCATATCATATAAAACCTCTTTCCAGTTTAGACACATTATGCAGTTCCACTGTTTCAAACCGTTAATTATCACTGAATCTAGAATAACTCATCCACTAATTACTCTCCTCAGTATCCTTATTTTCTTAATGGATTTATTTCTTCGAAGAACAAGGGTTTTGCTATTGTTCTTGAAGTTTCCTAGTTGCTTTTTTAAGAATATAATTGATGACTTGTCATATTCTTGCCACATGATGTAAATTTGTTAGTGAAACAGTTTTGAAAAAATCATTTTAAATTTTTTATACAGTTCTTATTACATAATATTATAGGAAAATATATTAAAATTAGTCAAACCAACACAATAAATAGCTTTATTGTTGCTGGCTATCACATTTGTTCCCCAAGCTATTTAATTGTTCCTATTATTTTTTCCCCAGTCTGTGAAATATCTTTTCTTCCTAAATCCGGTTCAGGAATTGTGAAGCCATTTCTAAGAATTGAAGTATGAGTTGTATCGTTATATTACTTCCTCCACCATTATTGACTTCTTTCTGATGTAATATTTTAGACTGCTACTGATTGTTTTTCAATGTTAGCAATCCTCTGCTTTAGATTTGTTTAGAAGGTTCTTACACTTATTCTAACATGACATTACCATTTGCATTATATGTTAGTTTACTCTTATTGGTCACCTACTTTTCACATTTATTTTATTTCATTTTTTAAATTAAACTACCATCTATTGGAAATATATTGTTCATGCAGATTTTTTGTTATATATCACAGATTTAGAATTGATGATTATGGATTTAGTTTTTAATCTTTGTTTATTTATCCTGAAGATATGTTCCATCCATTGATGCAGAAGGTATATTTCGTACATTTATCTAGGTTTATTCTATCCATTCATAATTGCACTCTATAAACTGTAAATGAAATGGGAAGTTTTTAATATTTTTATTTAAAATTTAACCAATATGAGATCAATAGTAAAAAATGTATGCCAATATCTTCCTCAATATTGTATTATTTGTCTGTACGTTTTATTTTTACGAACATGTCATAAAAAGAATTAAATTGATAGTATGTAGTCGGTGTGGTTTGTGGTGGTATAGCATTGCTTGTGTTGCGCATGCGCTTTTAGCTCTCAAGATGCAGTTCTGTGAGCTCTTTGTCGAGGGAGGTTCAGTATTACATGGCTCCAGGTCAAGCTCATTTCCAGCACCGGGTAAGTACCTTACTGATATACTTAATTATTTAATGAAACATTGTATCATTATTTCTTTCTTTCTTTTTACTTTGTTAAATTTACAATTTTCTAAAATATTTTTTCTTATTTATTTTATTTACTAATTAAGCTGTTTATTATAAGTTTCTTAATAATGAATAACACAAGGTGTAATGTTTTAAAATTAGTTCGTTCTTATTACAATACCAGTTTTTGTTATTATAAAAACTTTCCTAGCATCCTATATGCAAACATGATGACATAGTAACAGAACTAAGTTGGGTTAGACTCTCTTGGCCATCGTCTCAACAGCTAGTGGAGATAGTGAAGGTTAGCAGTTACCTTAAGGGTTGTGTTTGGAGATTAGAATGGAATATTAATCTGTTATCAGGAATTGGTATGAACATCACCTTTTATAATTTTTTCAAAAATTATGTAATTGGCACTGTGGCATTAGGAATGTCAAAGTTATTGTGAAATGTGTCATTGGAAATACAAAAAGAAAGATCCACTAGTTATAAATCAATAGTAGTTCATATTTTAATGGCTGAATCCATTGAACATTAGTTTTTGCTATATTTGCTTGTATTAATTAAACTGGAGTGCTATAAATACTTATTCAAAAATCTATTTAACAATTACTGAACAGTTGGGTTTTTTTTTTAACATTTATCATATTTGTATTCATATATGAATACAAGTATATATTCTTAAATGTTGTATTATTAA
>NW_027114226.1:96871-191634 GCF_000696795.3 Halyomorpha halys
ATATAAAAAATATATATACTTTATTCACATTCATTTGTACATAAGTATTTCATTTTCCATTTGCGCTTGTCAGTCGAGGATCATTAAACACATTCTTTAAACCCTATATACTAAAAAAGTATATAGTACATATAATATTTGTTGATACAGGTAAATAAAGTATCATCAAGAATTATGTAACTATATAAAACAGTTTTAATTGAAAAACAAAACTTTTCAATCCTCAAATGTTTCTAACCTAAGCTTGAAATCATTAGTATTGGTTGGTCCTTTTAGTATTAAGTCATAGATATAATGTAATCAATTCAAATTAAGAACATTTGTTCATGAAAAGGCCAGTAGAAAATTGTGTTGCTCAATGTCATGTGGCTTTATCTTTTGCTTCATTTCATGCAATCATAGAGTGAAGCTCTTGCAGCACAGCATGAACATTCCCTTCTTGCCACAGCCTATTGCTAATGCACTGGTATTGGTCTGTTTGCATGCTTAGAACTATATGCATGGTGGATAATATTTTAATAAATGTGTTAACTTATATCCCACTGTCTTTATTTATAAGATATTGAAAATATAATATTTATATATTAAGATAATATTTTAGAAAATTATGGTAATGCTTTTGTTAAATAAAAAATAATAATTTTGTGAATTAGCTTCTATTGCTTATAATGTTTTTTTGTTTCTGCTGCCACTTATTTAAATAATTTCACAGATTAATTTTCTAGTTTAGTTATTTTAATTTAATCAAATAAGCTCTCAATGAACTGTATTTTAAGATATTTTTAAATTTATATAATTTAAAATTTTTTCGAACCAGAGAATTATTGTTTTATTTAAGAAATAATTTTTACCCATCTCAGTTTAAAATAAAAGTATGCTATTTGCTATTAGGTGGACTGTCTATCATTCTGGAATGATCAGTCAGACCTCATCATATTTTTATGTTAATTTTTTCTTATATAATTTTCCTTTGACATTTACATCCATGGGAGAAATATGATACCTCAACAAATCAGTTGTTTGATAGCCAAACCCTTTAATGTCTCCATCCTTTCATGAAAAACTTATGCAGAAAAATACATTAGTATTAAATATTTGAGTATACTTGGGGTAAAAATAAAGTTTCCATGCACTTATAATTTTATGTATTTATTGATATTCCTGAAAAAAAAAATTATAAATTACTGACTTTAATTTATTATTCAATCATGATATTTTGTCTTTTCTCCACTCAGTTGAAGTCCTATACAGCTTCAGAGTGGAAATGTAAAGATTCATTTTTCACAGCCGCTGCAAAATAAATATTGACTGACCCAAATGGGATTGAACCCACATTCAATCCAATCAAGCCTTCAATGAATGCATTTTTTTTTATACCTCCATTTAATTTATCAAGATGTTTCTTATACTGTCACTAAACATCTGAAAATTGAAAAATAAATACAAATCTGAGCTTTTTAGGATTTTTTAATTGAGAATTGTATGTATTTACATTTAATTATGTCTACGAAGAATATTTTTACCATTTTCAACATAGCTATAAAGTATTTTAGAAATATTATTCCTTAAAAAATATGAATGGAAGTGAAGTATTTCTCCAAAAGAGGCTGGTTGAGGCATTTCAACACAGGTGTATGGAAACTTGTTTGATCTAGTGTAGGATAGACTGATAAAATAGTGATGGTATAATATTTCTCCAACAATGCATATTGGAAGGAATAAATTACTGTTTTTCCCTTTAGACCAATTAGAAACACCTTAAGTTTGTATTAAAGGAAAAAAATTATTGTCAGGTACCATAATCATTCCGGATTTTTTGATTTTGTGTCAAAGCATATTTAATAATTAATGTGAACTGTTAACTATGTACCATCATTTTGTTGGCCCAAACCAGTTAGTTTTAGCAAAATATGCATTTATAAACAGAAAAGAGGAATGTAAATAGAATTAATAACTAGCCAGTCAAGTTAGTTTATTAAAACAGAGAGAGGTTTAGTAAAATAATCCAATGAAATCGGAGATTTCAAATTTTATACATTTTATTGAAAACTAATTATTACCTTATAACTTGTGCCAACTAGATCACTTGTTGTTTCTAGCATTGGATTGGATAAGGCAAGAAAATAAGATAGTAACTGTTAAGTTACTATGGCTACACTACTAAAGGAGTTGTTTCATCTTATTTATTTAACCATGCTATAGGTTTTATCAAGGGTGAAACAAATTTAAACATGTGTGAGAGCACTAAAAATCCTTCAGTTAGATATCCCAGCCTCATTTCTATAAATCTGTTTGTTTCTTTTTTTAGTGTTTCGACCACTAGGGCCATTTACCCTGGATTTACAAAGTAGATTACAATTGACATGTTCACAAAGTTACAATTACAAAGTGAGAAAGTTACAAATTTACAATTGCATATTAACAATTACAATTTACATTTTATAAAGTTACAATTAGAATTGACGTAATGAGTAAATTACTATATTAAATTATGCATCCATTTATACATGCTGAAATTAGAGTTAGACTACATGTGATCATTGATATTAATTATTTTCAAAAAGTGAAAAAGTTTTGATATTGTTGTGGGGTCTTCTCTCATCATCTCCTGTACATCTGAAGAGAATTTGTGTAATCGTGAGCAATATATTCAGTAAGAATGTGCCTAACGGTGAGATCGTTTCAGCAGTAGCGACACATTCGGTACATTTTCTTTTTTCATGAGATGAGAGTGGGTGAGTCTAGTATGGCCTATCCGAAGACAGGTTAATACAACATCTTCTCTCTGTAGCAGATTCAAGTTTCTGGTTGGACGTTTTACTGTCTGTTGGACCATTCTTAACTTGTTGTCTCTTGTGATGAACTATTCGTCTTGCCATCATATTTCTTTGATCCAAGAAATAACATCTTTCCATGTTGATGATGTTACGACTTGACCTGTCTTTATTGTTAGTCTGTCTTTTCATTCCTGGTGATCCCACAATGACCTGGCAGCCATAAAAACAAGACCCTTCAACCCATGCTGTTCAAAGGTTTCCAATGCTGCTTCAACTCTATTATTAATTCGGTGTTGAAGAAAAAAAAAGATATATTATTACAAATTAGGCTCCAACTGCTTAGGATTTTAGAAATTAAATTAAATCTGTCTTTATAGATTATTTTCTGACTGTTACATCTCACATATGTTTGAATGTATTATAATAATGGTTAGGTAATAGGTTATGATGTCAGTCAAAATGTTTGTGAAGTTAATTAAACATTTAGTTCTTAGCAAAATATTTTATCTGAGAAAAGTATTGCGATTGATCATGTGTACAAATAAAATTTAGCTATAGGAAGAAGTGAGATTCTTCTAATTTTTGAAAAGTTGGTGTAGATTCATTAATCAGAAATTTTTTAATAAGTATAATTTTTTTTTTTATTTCAGTTGCCAGGTAATTCAAACCATCCTGCAGTGTACAATCCAGCTCGATTCCCATCTTAATGGTAAATTTTGATATCTTTTCTTTAAATTTATGTGTCATCGTTTTTATATAGTTTATATGGATTAAATCAACTATTTTACCCTTCAACTTTTGATGACATTTTGTAAATATTCTAAATATATTTGATGTATAGTGATATTATTTTATTGTTATATTAATACGTATGGTATTTGGTGGTATCCAACTTGTGTATGGGAATAATTGTGATTTATATTTTTACCGATTGCGATCCCTCAGGGATTCTTCAATCTTAAGTTTTTATTTGTATTATATTGAGTGAATTTTTTTAAAAAGACAGAGTTGGAATATTGATTGGTCGTTCATGATTAGTTATGTTACCTGTGTGTTTATTGCAATATTTGTTATTCAGGTGATGTGTGAAATGAATACAATGTATAGTAAAGGAATGTTTATAATGTCTAATAGATTATTGTATATTATTATTATGTATTTATAAGTAATAGAGGAATAGTAAATGGTTTTCATGAAAAAAAAAATTATTAAATCAAATATTATTATTGTTATTTGCTTAAATGATTACCCCCTTATTCTTGTTTCTTTTTTTTTTTTTTTTATGTTTATATATTTATATAACCTACTGTGATGAAATGATAGAAATTGTTGATACAATTGTTTTCTACTTAAAAATATCTATAAATCATTGTATGTTATAATTTGAATTGACATAATTTTGTTTGAATTAATAGAGATTACAACATTCCTGGCTCATTTATTCCATTTTCATTTTAATAATTTATCTATTTAATAATTATATATAGCTGTTAATCTTTATATTTAAAAATAATTATAATAAAAATAGTAGTACTCACCTACTTTTGATTGTATTTATTCAAGTCAGCATATCTTGACGTATCATATAGAATGCCAACATTGGAGATAACATTAATAAAATAAAATGAATAACATAATTATTTATAATTGAAGCATTGAGAACTGGAGTGGACTTACATTTTTATGAAAATTGAGTTGAAAGTGTCAAAACATTACATGTCATCCTGTATGTTGGCTGTATAAAGAATTTTATTAATTCAGAAAATATAACCAGTTTAACAAATAGTCCAGATGTATTGATTCCAAGTTAGCTGTGCTCTAGTGGATTAAGTGCTACTGCTTAATGCTATATAACGAAGGACCAAATTTTTATGCAGTAAAAATAAAACAATATGCATATACAATGTGTATCCTACATAAAATATGCTACTATAAATCTTTAAATATACAATAAGACATTTAAAATATACTAATGTGCCTAAAAAAGGTCCTGATTAAAGAAAGAAATAGCAGAAGGGATTAAAATTTAAATTATAATTTTTTATTTTCATATATCAAACTATGTAAATAATTAAAAGGTGTAACAAACTTAAAAATATAATATGATGACATGCTTTCTTAAATAAAATATTTAAATTATAAAAACTTACAATTAGTAAGACAAAAGAAAAACAACTATCATTGGATTTAAAAAGAATTTCTGATTTATGGTAATAAATCAAACTCAAATTAATCGAAAAATAATATCTAACAAGAAAATGATAAAATAGAATGCATTTTAAGAGTGATCTAGGTGGAGTCCTCCAGCCATAAATTAAAATCTAGTTCATTAAAAGAATTTTATTGAAGCGAAACTACAAATTTTGAGTATTATTTAAATTATTATTGATTTATTCATGTTTATTAGTATTACTATGAGAATTTGACATTTTATTTTTTATTTAACAAGATAATAAATTTATTTCAATTCGTCCAAATAAAAAAATTATAAAAACTTACAAATGCTACATTTATCTTTGGTCAGAAAAGCTAAAAAGCCAATTATTAAGATTGAAAAAGTGAAAGATCCACAGTTATATATAATATAATTATACAAACATTTATTTAAGTATTAATATTATTATTATATGGACAACAGACCATGGAAGTTTAAGTCCTTGTGCGATGTATTAGGAAATACATTGTGCATTATTTGAAGTGGTTTTTTAATAGGGTGGGTTGGTCACTCCCACGCCAATATATTTATATATAATTCATGTGTAAGTAGTTAGCATTGTAATAAATGAGAACTATGTTCTTACATTCCCATAGGACCTTTTGTGGAATCCAAGTTCTCATTGGTTATTTAGTTCCTCAATTAATGTTTAATGATCTTCAATTTGGAAAATGTTTGTTGACTCACATATTTGGAGCTAAAAGATACTAAATGCATGCTTATTCAACTCATTTAAATCCCACAAGCTCTTCCAGGTGTTGAAGAGATAAATTTTTCTTCTTTTGTAAATTTTTGATAGCAGTTAGCATTTTATTTGAAAGTAAATTCTATTATTCTCTATTTAGATGCCCAAATCAAATAATGGGTTAACTTCCACAAATAAAATTACTTTATTGTAAAATAGTTGATTAACCTTGTATAGTATGTGAAAGGAGGATGGTTTGAGTGTTATTAAAAGAATTCAAATAGTAATAAAATTATTTATTACAAGCCAACATTTCACCCAACTTTGTAAGGCTTTCTGAGAGCAAAAAAATACAAACAATTAAAATCATACAACAAAGTAAGAGAATAGATAATAGAAATAAAAGTAAACTAAAGTGTGGTTAAAAATTATTTAAAATATGTGAAAACTTATATAAAAATGAACCAAATCAAAAAATCCATTTACTTATTCATTTTTATATAAATTTTCACATATTTTAAATTGTTTTTAGCCATATTTTAGTTTACTTTTATTTTTGTTATTTATTCTCTTACTTTATTTTAGTTGTTTGTATCTTTTTTAGCCATGAGGAAGCCCTGCAAACGTTGGCTCATTATAAATAGTTTTATTACTATTTGAGGTCTTTTAACCACACCCAGACCATCTTCCTCCACAAAATTATTTTATGATTAACTGCTACATCCTACGACCAAAGTTAATTTATTATCAATCTTCAAGTTGATTGTATTTATTTTCACTATTTAGTCAAAATACATAAAGAGAAGCAAATGATTTTTTTTATAAGTTAAATAATTTAGCTGTCAAAAAAAAAAAAAGTTACTCTAATTCACAAAAACAAATACAAACCTGCCCCTTTCGTCATTTAGAGAGTACTCTATATCATCGATATTTGGTTTACATACATACATAGTTTATTCAAATTCCTTAGGGTATATTACCACTATTTAAAATATATTGTAGCAGCCATTGGCCTCAGTATTATATTTTTATACTGATAGTTTAAATACACAAAAAAATTACATTTGTTTTTAAACCTGAAAATTTTATAATGATAATATTTGAATAGTTCTTGGTTCATCATACTCACCTGTAATGCTACTATTGGGTAGTGAAGAAATTAACTTATATTTTAATTCAGATGGAAAATAAAATAAAACAAATTATAACTATTGAAATTTAATTTACAAAATTATATACAAGCTATTTACAACAAAAGCTTAAATTATAATAATGCTTATAAAATAAAAATCAATATTTAAAATAATAATTTGTAATATATACATAATTAATTAATATGTTTATACAAATATATTTACATATTATTGTTGAGCCAAATCTACTAGCTTTTATTAAGAGCTAAACAATATTAAGGACAGTTCATAGATGTTTCCTATAAACTTTCTCTACCACCATCCCTAATCATATTCTTGTACTTTATTTAGTAGACATTTTTTTTCCCAAGATTCAACACTCAACACACCAAAAAAGTTTTATTTTAGCCTTAACCACATGACCATGGACAAGAACAAAATCCTTGAAGAACCAATACCTTTATTAGGATGATGTGGTCTTCTTAATGTTACATATCTCTGTGGGATAATCCTTTCAACATTATTTTTTGAAGGATTCAACACTACTTTTTGTGGTATTATTCTTTCATCACTATCAGCTGAGAGTGAACAATAAGATATGCCAATAGAGATCTTACAATATATTGATATACAATATCTTGTTCAAATAACTATCACTCTAACTTTAATATCAGCTGACGTGACTCGCTTCTATATTGCATGCACAACCAGAATTATAGGGGAATAACTTTAATTTTTATTTCTGAAGGAACAAACATTGAATACAATCCAAGTTCTTGATAGTAGCCCTATTATGTTTCCTGGAACATATATTGTGTCTATTGTTTTGGTATAACATGTAAAGACTGACTGGACTTGTAAGCGGTTCAACCATTAACGTTTCTGATACTATAAAGTTTTAATGGTATGGTTATTCTGGTTGTGTGATACGTAAACCTAATCTCCATAGTAAGTTTATGAAACCCCATTTTAGTTTCCTCTTAGAAAATATTATTACTCAAGTAAATCTACATTCCTTATGGGTAAAATAAAATAACTTTATATAATTTCAAAACATATCTAACTGTGTTTACATTATTGATTCTGTATTAATATATAAAATATGTATAATTTGTTGAAATTTAATTGTTAATACATTTGTACATAAATACTAAGGGCCAGTAGCTGAGTTTATAAGTAGGAGAGTTAGTGCACAATTCATTTTACAAAATCTTGCTACTGACCAATTAAAAATATGTGCAGCCAGTTTAAACTTACAATAAATTAGTTACATAGTTGTTTTATTCTTAAAGTGATTCCATTGTGATACAAGTTTATTATGGAAACACCCTAAATATGTTATTTAACAACTTATATTTAAAAAAATAATTTCTTTTGCCTTAATTAATTTTCTAATTGGTTTACTTGAATTATCAAGTAAAAAATAACAATAAACTTTAAAAACAAATCATACTATTACAGAGGTGTATTTTACAATTGAGACACTTGGTCATAAAACATGATATCTGAAGTCTACTATGAATTACAGTTCAAGGCAACATCACATTCTTTAGGGCTGATTTAATAGATTTTGGAGAGAATTTTTAGGAAAATCGTATTTTTAAAATAATAATGTTGTATGGTAATATATGTAAATGTTCCAGATTAAAAGTAAAACTTAATTTAATTTACAAACATAGCATTGTGAAAGTTTTATTTTTTTCCAGTTAACATGTTATGTGAACGAGTGTCTTGAGTATAAAATGTTGCATATTACTAAAATAAATAAACTAAATATTACTATCATTAAATTGAATCCTATTCCATGAGAGTTCATATATTAAATTAAATCTAATTTTTGATATCTATCATACTACTCATGTCAATAAAATCAGTAACAATAATAAACCAAAAGTAGCATGAAGTTATTTATTAAAATCCCAAGCCTTGTGATCTTAACTAAGAAAACCACACAGGATATTTAAAAAAACAAATTGTTGCTTATAATATCGATTAATAACAAGAAGTTATTTCTGAACACTAAACAAAAATACTTTTTACTTCTTGAATGAAACCACTGTAGGTAAATCAGAGTTTTATTCAAAAAAAGAATTTTTGTTTAGCGTTACTTATATCAGTATTTTGGCGTCCCATGTTTTTGTTTTTCCTTTTTTTTAGAAATTGGAGTTGATGGCGTTAAATTCAATTGTGAAAAACTTCCTAATACATTTTTGGAATAATCGACATCTTCAACATCTATATCCATGGTTTCTGCAGATAACAATTTTCTTGCTACAGCCCGCTCGGCATCTGAATGAAGAGGACACCTTAAAGATCTACCACAGTACTTACCTGTATGATCAGACTTAACACCACATCTGGTAGACAAAACAGGTGACTTATCATCACCAATTCCTGATGCTACCTTGTTTGGACTTATCCACACTTCAGGATCTTGATCCTTAGAACTTTTGCCACCATAGTTTTCTCTTCCTGATTTACTTGGGGATTGAAAGATATCTTTTATATTGGCAGAGATATTAGCTGCATCTTTCTGATTCTTAGAAAGATCTGTCTTATATGGTTTTTGTTTTCGAGCAGAATCTTTCTTTTTCTTTCCATTAATTTTTTTCACACTTCTACTCTTTTCAGCTTTCCAATCATCATCTTCATCAGAACCCATGGAATAAGAACATTCTTTTGAATTATTGGCAATTCTTTGGCTCGCGATTCGAGAACTACTTCGGCCCTTTTGCATACACTTTTCTAAATGTGGTGCAAAACGAGAAGCATGAATTAACTTATGACACTTCGGACAATTAATATCTTCAGTTTTACTATCAACATTTTCTGGGTAAAATGGCAAATCAACTTCATCCAAGGAATGATCATATATTTTAGCAAAAACCAAATTACTATACCCCAATTTGATTGCTCTGTGGACATCTCCAGTGACCTCTCTCAAAATTTCTTCAACTAATTTATCAACCACAGCAACAGCAGCTTCTTCAGCGTAACTCTGGTTTTCAGTAACTTTAAGTCTGAATGAATTTTGAAAATTTTCAAAAAGGTTTTTGCCATTTGTTTCTATAGATTCGTAAGTTATTTCCATTGTTTCTATATTATTATTGAATGATCTGACTAAGGACGCGAAGAATAGATACCAAATAATGTATATTAACTTACGAACATCACTGCACTGACATGAGATTCCGCAACACAACCTTGTTTACAAAGGAGACGCCCGTCAAGCCAACTGAATGCACTCCGTTAGTGGAGGGGATAAGTATTGTTATAACCTTAACTAGAGATAGGACACCATAGAGGTCGGTTCCAACAACCACGTCTGACTATACGGAACGTGCGTAATACGTGTTTTCCCCTCCTAAAACCTAAACTGCGCATGCTTCATACAATTTTGGATACCCAGAAGTGGTTGTTGGAACAGACTGTCCCTTTTTTGAACCCGTTCGTTTTAATCTTTGTAACGCAATTTTACTTAATTTTAAAGCTTACTAAAATTTAAACTTGCAAACTATATTTATGAAGTGATAAGAATCACAAAGCCTTATTACTAGTCCAATCACTTTCATTACCAAAAAACATATAAAACGTGCATCATGGCCGTAATACTGAGAATCCATTATTTTGTGAATTGAATTTGGTTAAAAACATGGAAAATATCCTTATTAAAAACTACTATTCGATGGAATTTATGTTCTTAAAATTTAGTTCTAATGGACATCTACGCATCAAATATTTACTAAGACATTACCTTTTCTCAGGATAAGGCTATTTTAAATGTATGTTGCTTAATATCTAAATTATATCAATATACAAGCTGTGCTGAAGGGATAAAGTACCTAAGATTCATCGTATTTTACCAGATAAATTGATGATTCATTAATAATCGACTTGTTAAGAAAAAATAAATTTATTGCAAGTGTGAAGAGAAATATTTTGCAAAAAGGGAATGTTTAATATTTTGTATGGCGTTCAAATGTTTTCTGAAATTTTAAAAATATTAGCAGACCCGTCAAAAAAGATGAAAGTCTAATCTGAAGGGCTGACTAAATATTGCGAAAGACTTCTCCAGTCTATCGAAAGCCTTCGCCGCATGCACCATTCCTTGAATGAACCACATGTAAAAAAAGTGAAGGCAGAGAAGAAGGAACTAGAATGATCATTCCTGTTTTTTTAAATTTATTTTATTTTTATACCAGATCGGCCTGGTGGGCCTTACATGGTTGATATAACTTATATTATATATATATTTTAACAGTTGATTATGAGGGGGTATAGTCATACAAATGACACCACTAACTATACAAAATGTTCTTATTAAAAGAAAAAAAAAGAAAATAAATAGATAAGAATAATGCTTCTTAATAAAAGAGGAAAGTAAAATTAATAACAAAAAATAATGATATTGGTACACTTATATAAAACAAACAATTGTCTTCTAATAGTAAAAAGAAACAAGTTAATTTGAAAAAGGGAAGAGAGAAAAAAAAAAATAATGAATAAATAAAATGAATAATAATAATAAGTAAATAGAGGTAGTGTGACTATGAATTAATTTTATATTTATTAAAAATTTATAAAAGAATGTCCTGCAGCAGTCTGGGCTTCAGTCTTCGGGTTGAGGTTGGGTTTCCCAGGTTGTAGGTCACTGCTCCTTTAACTGTCGGCAACTGGGAGTGAAACTTCATGAACCGTTTTTTTATATAATCCTCTATTGACTCCATTTGTAATTCGCGGTGCAATTGGCTATTTCTTATGAACCAAGGAGCATTAACTGCGATTCGTAGGACTTTATTTTGAAAAGATTGTTGTTTTTTCCTTGTCGTGAAGGATGCCGCTTCCCAGACTTCACAGCCGTACATCAGTAGTGGCTTGAGGATTGTTTTAACTGTAAGAACAGTTGTTTCTGGTTTTAGTTTGGAATTTCTGTTTAGGATAGGATATAGCATTGCTAACATCATTCCTGTTGCAATTCAGGAAGTAGGTTCCGATGACTAAGGGTCGGTCAAATCTTGAACCTATTCCTGACCTGCACAGTTTTTATCTTCTTATAAAAATTCCTCATTATCGCTGCACACAATGCAAAAATACTTGCAATTCCTGGGTCAGCCCTGGGAAAAGGGGCATAGGGAGGCGCCTTCCATCCATCCCGAAAAGTATAATCGGCCCAAAAATTTTTGTGCAATACTTTTGTGTATTGTGAGGGTTCATGAACATTCAATATTTTTCCCATGCTCTATTTTTACACAAATGTTTGAGCGACATTCTTACCAATGTTAGGAACGCCCCTCAAGAAGCGCTTTAGTACATTAATATATGAATTACGATTACGATTACGAAGCGAAACAACTGGAATAATATGTTAGAATATGAAGGAATACTAGATAATGAATGGAATATGGTCCGGGTGCGGTAAAAAAAACTCAAATAGTAAATAATTATACTATTTTAATTAAAGCACTAATGGTATAGCCATGGTATTAATTATACCTATAATTATATATAGTAATTATACCCATGGTATAATAAAATAGTATAATTATTTACTATTTGAGTTTTTTTTTACCGCACCCGGACCATATTCCATTCTTCTATACACAAGGTCAATCAATAATCTTCCAGAAGGAACACTAGTCTTTAGGCAGTCATCTTCGTCCTCTTGGTTACCTATCTTCGGTTAGGACAGACAGAATATCTTCCATGCAGGTCCTATTCGATGCCTCACACCTTCGTCGGTATATCTACATTCGATGAAACGAACCTGTAATTATTTAAAATTTTTAACTTGTTCCAATCTCTTTTCCCTGTTGTGAAATGAAAACGAATGTTTTATCCGTAAAATAGGTTTTTAATAGCAAACGAAAACAGTACACTACAGAGTAGCATGAGGGTTAACAAAATTATAAGAAAAACGTATGTTCAAATTAGGAGAACTATTTTATCCAAACAAATTACTTAATATCATCACAGCCCCTACGCTCATAATGCTAAGACGTTTCCTTTAAATGCGCAAACATTTCTTTTGTATTTGTTATTAATTGGAATAAATCTTAGCTTTCCGAGATTTGATTGTAAACCTAGCAAGGTCTGAGGGTAACAAAAAGTGCAATCTGGCTCACATGATGAATTGTTTTTAACTCACTGAGAAGGGACCAAGGATCTGGTGTGCTGTAAATTCTTGAGAGGTGCCCTATTAGCTTCTCATAGTTACTTTTCAATCTGAAAGAATTAAAAATATTGATAGGTTTGATTATTAATAACCGATTTAATCAAACTAATTGGGTAGGGTTTGATATAACTGTTGGGGCTAATGGGGCAATAAAAACTAGTTTTTTTTTGTCAAAAATAATTAGTTGGTTTGAATATGATAAATTCCGGAACATCCGATCAAAATTCCTGGCTATTCAGTGGTATAGTCATTAAGAGCATACAGATTTTATTTACTTACTTTCTAGTTTCATTGTACTGAATTTTGATAGTAAAAGGTGTTAATCTATATAGGAACTATGTTTGCTTTTGAATTTATAAATCATGCTGAAGTTGGATTAACAATAGATTGATATTCCTCGTTGAAGTATGAAGGATTGATAAGTGATACCCATTGTCATGAATTTACCCTCTTCTTTAATTTTAAGTCAGTTATTATTATTTTGAAAACTGATTTTTTTGTATTGATATAATTTTAGAGACACTTTAGTCTATGGCATTACTTACACGAACTACGAGTTTTGACTATTGATTATGAGCTGTTGAAAAAAATAGTTTGATGATTTATTTTATTTTTTCAAATTTGATAAGTAATTGATATCGATTAATCGTAAGTGTTCTATTAAGTTTCTTTGTAATCAAAAGTCCTTATGTTACACAGACTGTTATGTTTAATTAAATTACGTTTTTAAAATTACTCTATACCAATATGGGACTGTTTTGTTTACAAATTTGCCCATAATTAATAATCTTTCCTTAGTTTCTCCCAAACATTTAAGGATTGATGTAAACAAGAATTAAAATTGAATGACGTGTCCTTCTGAAGTCTGTCTCGTAATATTGGGAGCAATCTGCTATTGAGATTTTAAGTCTTTATCTTATCAGATTTATTTTAGATTATAATAATCTTTAGTATAATTTTAAATCTTAACCTCCCAGCTATATTGACAGTCCACTTTATTTTTTGTGTTAATAATTTTAGTGTTCCCCATCTCTTCTGATGGGTGGCTTACAGATAGGATATTGTCATTTTCTCTTGTTTATTATTGCTATACATAATTGTGTGGCGCCTCCTGCTAAATCTAAGCAACCTGTGGAAAATGAAACTGCTGGTGAAGAAAAACCTGTTAGCTTAGTAAGTATAGTGCATTTATTTTGTCACCTTTAAATTTGGAATGTTTTAAGTGTTAATATGCAATTTCAAACTCCAGGATGAATTGGGAATAGAATATAACAGATATTTGAAGGAGGTTGTTGATGCACTTGAATCAGATCCTGAGTTTCGAAAGAAATTGGAAACAGCGGAAGAGGCAGACTTCAGGGTATGTTTCTTTTCCCTTATTGTAATGTATAGTTCATATTGTGAATAGTTCATCTATTATTTGGAAAAAATAATTATTAAAACTGTTATAATCGATGAAATAAGTTTTTTCCATATTGTGTATATATTTTTAAAACTTTTTCAATGGCTTACTTTACTGTAGTGCTGATTATATGGAAACTAACTTTACAAAATGTACAATTAAAGATAAATTACAACTTTTTAATTAATTTTCCTAAAAGAAGAATCTTTAATTGTATTTTTAGTAAATTTAGTCCCCATGTACTTAGTACTTCTGTAAAATAAGCCATTGACTTCTTATTTATGGCTCTGTACTGATCCCTAATTAATGTAAAGTGATGGATTGCTATGAATTATGTAGTTCCTTTTTATTGTTATAAAACTAGCTAAATGTTTTTAAATGAAATACTGTTTTTTAACCTGGAATATGCATGTATATATTGGGATTCTAGCCCAATCTTGTATTAATGATAACAAACTGTTGTCAGTTACTGTCTTTCTTATGAAAGATGATTACTCCTTGTAGAAAATATTTGTACAACTATCTGACAAAAGTTCAAGATTGCCAAAGGGACTTAATGTCTATTATTGATAAGTGTGGTACAAAAAGTATTAGTAATTTCTTGTCTTATCTTTTCTTTTCTTTTCTTTACCATTACAAAATTTTTAGTAATGATTTTATCTTGCAGAGGTTACCTTAAAATATGAATTATTTGTTCTAATTAAAATTCCAAATTGATCCATCTAATTGTTTTAATTAATAATTTCTTTGATTTAATGTATTATTGAAAGAAATATTAAACATGTAAATCCGAAACAGTTTGATTGAGAGGTATTTTATTTTTACATAAGTTTAATTCGCTAATATTAATTATTTATTTATTATTATTGATGTTATGACATACTATTTTTAATAAATTAAATTTTTAAATGAATTTGATCTCTCTTTTTTTTTTTTTTTAAAGTTTAAGTTTGAAGTTTACATGGTTTTGGTATTTTATACTTATTTTATCCACTTAATAAGACTTTATTTGATTCATTATTTATGTTTTTGTAGAATGGGAAAATAGCTGCAGAATTGGAATACGTAAATCACCATGTTCGTACTAAACTGGATGAACTGAAACGTACTGAATTACAACGTCTACGTGAGCTTGTAAAACAAGCAGAAGAATTAGATAATAATGAAATTAACCCAAATCATGTTGATCCAGGGCATGTTGATCACCAAAATCCACACACTTTTGAATCGGCTGATTTGCACAAACTTATAACTCAGGTAGATATTGATGAAATACTGTAATTCCACGAATCCTAGAATCTTTCTATTGAAAAAATATTGACCAACTTGTGTGAATCTTCTGATTTCTTAATGTTTTTCAAGGATATTAAAGTACTGGAAAGTTAGAGATTCAGTTTTTATCTTTTGCCTTAAAACTTTCTTATAGTTACTGTGCAGAGGTATTATACATTTTACATCTTACTCAGTATTTTTAAACAGTAAAATGAAATCAGAATATACTAATATTTCTTGGAATGACTAAGGGATTCACTTTGTGCAAGGCAAATTTAGGCAAACCTTGAGGTAGCTGTTTGTCACCCTCCTAATATTGTAGTTTAAAGGAAAATATTTCATCATTGTATTTCCTTTTTTTTTTTTTACTTAATATATTAATGAGGAGATTTTATGTTTCTTGGTGGTTTAGGCACTTGTTTTTTCTGATTTACCTAAATTAGATCTCCAATCATCTTCTAAAGCTGGTTTGTTAATTTTATTGCTATTAATGACTCTCCATTTCATGTTTGTTTATTTTTAGTTTTGATTTTAATTTTCCCCCAGTTTCTTCAAATATTTTTTACGTATTTGCCTTTGTTTTGTTTTCATAATTAAAATTCTTGTGTTAGTTATATGAATATTAAATTAGTTCATATAGCCAGTAATTGTAGTGTTAGTTAAATGATTGTTAAATTAGTTCATATAGCCAGTAATTCTATTGTTAGTTAAATGAATATTAAATTATTTCATATAACCAGTAATTCTAGTTGTATTGATCAGGATTTAGAAAGTACGATTCACTGGATGTTTCCAACAAGCAATTTTTAAAACACACTAATTCTTTATTATGTCATTTTTGTGAAGATTGGAAGTCAACTATTCTATTCAGCATATAAAAAAAAGAGGCCATAAAAAACTTCTTTTTTTTTGTCGTTTTTATTGCTTTGGTTCAAGAATTGTACTCTATTTAAGTTATGTATTTTCATCATATCCAGGAGTATATCATCTTGAGTTTTAATTTTTTTTTTTCTAGATTTTTGCTATTGTTGCCTAGTAGTTTGATGTTAATCATATGTATTTTTTGTAGGTAAGGAAAGATTTAGCTGAAGCAGATAGGAAAAGACGTGAAGAATTTAAAGAATATGAATTACAAAAAAAATTTGAAACTGAACAGAAGATTAAAGTGATGGATGAAGAACATAAAAAAAAGTTTTTGCAGGAATTGGAAGAGCAAAAAAAGAAACATGGCCAACATGATCCAGTATGTATTGGTTTTTCACTTCTCTGATTGCTTATTTTACTTGCTATTTAGTTACTATTGACCCACTAATTTTCACATAATTTTTATCATAACAGCTTCATCATCCAGGTAGTAAAGCACAATTAGAAGAAGTTTGGGAGAAAGAAGATCACATGGAAAATCAAAAGTTTAATCCTAAAACATTTTTCTTACTTCACGGTAATTTTATTCATTATTATTATTATTATTATAAAACGATAAGATGACCCAGGCAGTGTCAGAAAGACTCAACTACCTGTCACACAGACATAAACCCACTATTATCTACTCTGAGATCCTTTCTAGCCACCATCTTTCTTATCCTTTATTATCTTTATGATCAACTAATCAACAAAATAATAATCAACTTGTAGTAATATTGTTGTAATGTGAGATGTCTATGTCCTATTTTATATTATGATATCCTTCTCTTCCTAAACTAAAATGTTTCTCATAGGAATAAGAAAGCTCTGAAGGAGTATTAATAAGGAAGTTCTTCTGATTAATATTTTTTGAACAAAAGATTAAATAAATAATCAATCAAAAAAATTGATGATTTTTTGTTCTGTTTTCATCCCTTAAAGAGTGTTAGTTTCGTACAATCAACATATATTCTTTGTTTTATCATTCTTGTTCTATTTATGTGATTTCCAAACCTGCCATATACAAGGTGCATTCACAAAGTTTCAAGACTAGTCTTAGTACCAAAAATTTATTGAACATTTTTGTACCATTTCAAAATGTGACCCTTGGGCATCAACACATCACTGGTAGCTTTTGTCCCATTGAAAAAAGGCTCCCTGGAATTCTTCGCATTAAAGGCTTTTAAGAGAGTTCATTGAAACTCCTGTTGAAATCTTATCGAATTGTTTTCTCTTCTGCCCTTTATGATTCAGGGAAACATGAAGAACTTGCAGGAAGAGAGATCAGAGCTGTAGGGTAGTTTCCATGTTGAGCATGGTCAAAACTTTGGCGGCTATGTCCTAAACTTCAAAACTTTTTTTGTTTCCTGAGTTCAACGCTAAAGGTGTGATCCATAAAGTTTATTTCTGCCAGACACACTGTCATAGTTATAAGATGATTAGATTCCAAATCATGACAATGCGCCTCTCACACGTCACTTGCCACTGCTGAAATTTTGGAATTTGCTAATTTGGAAATTCTGCCATAGCCACCCTACAGCTTCGATCTCTCTTCCTGAAATTCTTTATGTTTCCCTGAATCAAGAGAGACATAAAAGAGAACCAATTCCACACTATCCTAGCTGTCTAGGTGGCTTGAACGAGGTCCCTTTAATGCCTTAGAGTCACAAAAAGCTGCAGAGAGCACGGAACAATGAAAGGATCCTATAATTTACTTATTCTTCCAGAGGTTATTTCTTAGCACAAATTGGAGTCTAGTAATTTGAGAGATTTAGATGAATATTGGTACACCTGAATTTTTTAAACTTAAAGTTGAATTTTTTTTTTTTTAATATTCTACGAAAGTAGTTTCTAAGAAATTTTATTATTATTTTTTAATTTATCATCTTATTTTATCTTTTTTTCCCCTTTGCAGATATAAATGGTGATGGATATTGGGATGAAGATGAAGTTAAAGCTTTATTTTTGAAAGAACTAGATAAATTGTATCAAGCTGGAGTGCCCGAAGATGATATGAGAGAAAGAGAAGAAGAAATGGAAAGAATGCGGGAACATGTTTTCAAGGAATCTGATAACAATGGTGACAGGCTCATTAGGTCAGTTGAAAAATGTTGGTTCTTTCAGATCTTTTTAATGTTTTATTAATCACACAAATTTATTTTCTCGTTAAAAAAAATTTAGTGGCCTTATTACACAGCAGTGCAGATTTTAACTTTTTTAAATTTTAATTAATTATTAAATTCTTTCATAGTTCATACTTATTCATTTTTTATTTCTTATACATTGAGAGATGGTTAGTTATTTTAGATTTTAGGTTAGTTATTTGTTAGAGGAAGCTATTTTCCTACACTAGGTATTAAAGCCATATCAGATTGTTTCAATGAGGATTAGGCCTAGCCTACAATTATGACCATTTAATTGTAAATTTATATAATGAGTTTAATTAAAAATTGTTTGAGCCATTTTCGAGAAATGGTAAAAAAGTGTAAAATTAGCAGTTTAAAATGTCACTTGTGGTAAGTAGATTATAGTGAAAGGTTATTGTAGAATCCCAGGAATATATCTACCTTGAATACATAGTTTCAGTTTTATACAAATTTTTCTTTCTGAGCTAGGCTGTTCATATTCACATACTGACTGCTTAGTGATACTAGATTTTTTGGACTCCTGAGACCTTAATATATTGATGTTCAAAACTTGGATTTGAAATTTTTCATGATAACAATACCTCCTCTTACAGTACATTTCATATATGGGTGATTCCCTATTTTGGTATCACTTTTCAACCTTTTTTTCCTGGTAAAAAAGTATGGATTTTCCAACTTTTGATTTTATCAAATTATGTCCATATGTCCTTTATGAACTCCCTGGTATATATAATCATAGATATCAATAGTACTCCTGAAATTTAATTTAAGCAAAATTGTAAAAATGAGGGACTGAAGAAAATATGAAGTGAGAGACTGAGGTAGACTATGGACAGCCAGGAAATTAACTGTTAAAATTATTAAGACGACAATTTATCATTCATTTATCAAAATGCCATGAATGACCATTAATCATTACATGAAATGTCATTTTTTGGTACTAAAAATCAGTCTTGATTTAACATGTTAGTTTTATAATTTATAAGTTTTAATTTATCACTATCCACAAACATTAGAAAAAAACTTGCATTCATCAAACTTTAGCCACAATATGTATAAAGTATTTTAGGTATATATCTTTTTTTATTTACAAATGTTGTCTAAATAAAACGAGTCATCAAGAAAAATTTCTCATTATTTCAACTCTTGTCAACTATAATTAAGTAGCAGTCATTTTTAAATCTTTTTGGATCCTTGACAAGAGTCAACTTATTTTTAAAGAATAACCCACATTAAAATTTTGCTTTATTTTGAAGGGGAAAAAAACTAGGTAAAAGAGTATATTAACTCTAAATAGGCAACTTTCAAAATTAGATTTAAAACATAAGTATAGATATTATTCAAATAATAAACCAAAGCTAGAAGAAGCGTTATAAAAATTTCTCGAACACTGAATGCATTAAATAAACCTTGATAATAAGTAATATTAACTAAAAATAAAATATTGTCAACCTAATTATGTTCTGATTAATTACCATATTACTACTACGGAAAAAAATTGAAGCATCTCAAACCTGAAAATTCAGGTCATGGGACAGGTGAGGTACTGAGCTTTCACCTCTGTAAGTATTATTATCAAGTACAAAAAAAGAAATAAATTTGGCGAATTTTAAGGGAAATTATAGTCAAATTTGAGACCTACAACTTGGAATAAGAAAAATTCATTTTACTCATTTTTATGGTCTTTGGTCCCAAAAATGACTCCAAAATAGAGAATCACCCATATAAGTTATTGAAAATGAAATGAAAACTTTTTAAGACATGATATCTAATGTTTTCTATTTCTTTTATTACTAAAATGATCACTTTCTTCTTATTTTTATTTCCTTAATTTCCTTTTTTCCTTTTTAGCTACCAAGAATTTTTGGAACAAACCAAGAAAAAAGAATTTAACAGAGATGAGGGATGGGAAACTATTGATTCACAGCCACAGTTTACTCAACAAGAATACGAAGAATTTGAACGAAGGAGGCAAGAGGAAATTCAACGCTTGATAGATCAAGGCTTGGTAAATTTATATTTTATTATTTAAATATTTCGTTCATTCAGTTCTTGATTTGTTTCTATCATCAATTCACCTTTAATAAAATATCTAAGATGAGCAGGTTTTTAAAAAATCAAAATCAAGTAATTATTTTTTAAAAATCATAGCTTAGTGGAATGAAATGTTGAACATGCTTTGACAACAGCACCCAACGTGTTAAGAAGAATTTCATAACTCAAAAATATCAATTTTCCTAAAAACAAAATTTAAACGTACATTTGATTCATCACTTAACATTGTTCTTATTGCTCCTAAATTCGTATCATATTATTAAACATTTTTAGTAATATTTCCTAAGAAAATCATACAGGTTCACTACAGCAGCACCCACTCTTCCTACTGATGTTGCTTATTTGAGTTGTTTTTTTTAAATTACGGAATCATTTTGTTGAAGTTAAATTGAAGTACTTTTATGAAAAAAATATTTACATTTGTTATAATAGATGTTACTTGATTGGCGATTACTGCTACTCAATCTTATTTATTTGTGTTACCTATAGTAAATATTCTTCTGATATTTATGTTTAATTTAATTTAGGAATAGTATTAATAATAATGCATGCATTCCAGGTTATTACATTGCGAACAGCTTGAAGCGTTATGTTTGTTCAACATGAATGTATCATGGATTTAGATTGGAAAGGATGTAATTAATAAAAAATAAATCATTAATGTTTTTTAAAGTTTTGTTTGTTTTTTTAATTTTAAATATTTATAGTTTATTTGAGAGGGGAGTTAAAAACTTTTAAGCAAAGGAAGATGTTCTGGATACGGCCAAAAATAACTTAAATACTTTTTACTATCGGAGTTGTTTTTGGCTGTACCCAGACCATCTTCTTTTTATTAAATACACACTGTCAATCAACGATGTTCCAAAAGGAATGGTGTTTAAATGCAATATTAATCTTTTTTCTTTGATCAAAACTTTTGATGACATGACTGAATTTCAATTTATTTTTAGCTTCAGCCTTATGCACCTGGTATGATGCCTCCTCCTCCAATGGCTCACCAAGATCACCAATTTCAGCAGGTAAGTATTCCTTATTACTTGTTAGTCTGCTTTCTTCTTTCTATTGTTTGTTTATTTCAGGTTATAACTTATGAATTAGGTGATCCTTCTTGATCTTGAGTGGCCTTTTTATAGCGGGTTGCTTGGTTCTCTCTTGGAATTATGCATATTTTTAGCATATGCCCCATAATCTAATTACATTTACCACCAATGGGTGGTCATACTCGTAGCAAGAGGTTGAAGAGTCCAGTAGTTGGCTTCTTTGTCCTTGATGGAATGCATAAACTTGTTAGGCGACATTTACTACAACGATAAAATTACAGAAGAACATATTTCTTTATAGAAATTTATTAAGGTCAAACTATTATGATATTGTTATCAAATACTGGGAAATCACATAATATAATATGTTTATTTTTATGTATTCCTTCTATTTTTATAAATAAAATGAAGAACTCAAATCTTAGGCTAAGATTGCGCGGTGGCCACAGAGTAAAGTGCATGGCTACTAACTCTAAGGACCCGAGTTTGAATCCGGCTGGGCAGAAAATTGTTTTCTGTTACACTGTAGCCGTGAGTCTACTCCTGTGAGTTCTGGAGCCCCAAACCCAGCCTCTTAAATTGGGTACCCTTAATTGGGTAAAAATCTGGCAGTCGAGCGTGATTCTGACCAAATCACCTCTTTGCACAACCTTTGGTCTAGTAACAGTACATCTGTACGAAGTACTGTTACTAGACACCCCTGACCCTCCATGGGTTGTAGTGGTACAGATTAAGATTAATCACTATTCAAAGATGATATCATGTCCGCCACAGAAATAAAAGTCGACCTCCCAGGCCTGATTTGAACCGGCACCGCTGCAGTCACGGGCCATTCAAAGTTGGTGCTTTAACTTGCTCGGCTACCAACTGCTTTACATTCATTCTTTCCAATTCTTCTTTCCATCTCTAAGTTTCACTTATTGGAACTTACATTAGGTTCTTGCCATATATGTCCATCCTAATAGACATAATTCCTTCCTTGTATACATCACTGAATAATTCCTTCGATCCGTCCCTTTTGTGGACAAGGATTCCTTTTGTTTTGCCTTGCCTTGTTAATATGTTCATGATTTAACTTAATGACCCTCATCTTGCTTTCCCAGGCCAAAGAAACTGATTTGACTTATTGACTCTGATGTGTTTTTCATTGAACATATCTCTACTTTGCAAAAAAAAAAGTTTTGATTTTATTACTTCTTTACTGAGATCATCCTGCAGACTTTCGCACAGCTGTTTGAGTTGTTACAAATTAATTACTGTCTGCAATACAATTTATCAACTGCCTCAAACACAAAATAAAATTAAACTTTTTTTTTTGTCAGATGTGCTACTATTCAAGTAAAGCAGTAATATCAATCCTTAAACCTAACAACAATCTGTTATTAGCACAGCCTAAGAACATTTCTGTTCTGAAAATATTACCAGTCTTCTGTATTCTGAATTTCATGATAGCTGATTCAGGTCCAGATTCGATAACAGGCTGGCCAAATCATTCCTCTGGGATGTTATTGGTTCATTCAACCTGGCTTTTATTCAAATGAAACATTCTGTGCCTTTAATTGTTATCTTGTGTATCCCAAGTTTTTTTGGGAACCCCAATTTATTATTTGGTACAGCTTCTGCTGCTCCTTGTTCACAGTATTCAGCTGTCTACTAATTAGTGTTATTTTTTAATATATTGTTCATGTCCTGTCATAGATACAAAAACCAATATCAAACCTGTTCTGTTATGAACTTTTCCTTCCTGAAACAGCATAAATATTATTTAAGTATTCTTTCTGCATGAGACAGTAATCTGTAAAACCCTTAATAAAACATTGGTTACACTTTACTATTAAAATCACTGTTGATGGGTTGGGTTCTTTCTTATTTAGTGTATTGTTTTCTCAAGTGAGTACTCATCTGTATGATTTTAATATGAAGATCTTTATATACCTTTAGCTTCTCCAAGCCCTTCAGAACATTTTGTAATGAGTATTTAATGGTAAGAAGACTAATTATATTGATTACTTTGCAAAAAATTTGATAAGAGTATTTATCTTTTGATTGAATCTAATCAAGGCTGTATATAATAATTTGTAACCATTTTTTTTTTTTATTATTTCTTTATGGTAATTAATAAAAATTTTCATTGAGAATTTACAGATCTGAACCTATTTCCTCTTAATTTGAGAAGTTGATTGTTTTATAAAATAATGTTAATTTATTTCTTTTGAAAAATTGAAATTAAACTACCTATTTACTGAAAATATTTATTATGATCTATATTTTTTCAGAACCACCCTGATGTTCATATGCAGCAGCAACAGCACTATGCTCAGAACATGCCCTATCCACCACAGGGTGGCGCCCCACCCCAGTATGCTCCTGGACATGGACAATATGCCCCGGCTTATGCTAGTCAAGGATCTGTGGCCAGCAACCAGGCACCACCTCATCCAGCACAAGTTCAGCATCAAGCCCCTCAGCAGGCAAGTCAGTATCATGCACTGCCTAATCAACCTGATCTAAATGCCATCCCTCAGCGACAGCAACCCTACCAAGTTCCTGAACAGGCGTATCAGGTCCCATCTCATCAAGCCGATCCCAATGCAATTCCTCAGCAACAGCCCCCATCTTTAAAAACACCTGATCAAGTTGTAAAGCAAGTGCCAAATGCTCAACCAGTTCAACATAATTTTAATAATATACCACCAAATGTTGGAAAAATGCCTGAAAGCAATCAAATCCCTAATGCTTATGAAAAGGCACAGCCAGTTCAACCAAGTGTTCACAATGATCCCAAAAATGCTATTCCTCAACATCAAGGTGCGCAAGGAAATCAGATACCTCAGATGAAATACAATGTACCACAGCAACCTCAGCATCAACCTGGAAATGTCCAATATCATTCCAAAAATTAAAAAGTTTCTAATTAAAATCAATCTTTCCAATCTAATTATGTAAAATGTACTGAGTTAACCATTAATTATCATGTTTCATATTGTTATAGTTTAAGTATTAAATACAATTAAAATAAAATATTGGACTAAATTAAAAAAATTTCTCTTATATTATATTAAACATTTATTGATTTTTTTTCATTGTGCCTGAGTAAGAATTTCAGACATTTTATTCCTCCCAAACCAATATACATCCACCATATAAATATGGCTCTTGTTCGGCACATTAGTATTTGTTAAAATTATTAAATACTCATATTGCTATATTATCTTATGAGTACATGTTTTCTGAAAATTTTTTACTTTTATTGTTATTTGTATTAATTCTGTTTTACTATAAAAAGAACTACTTATAGATATAATTCATTCTTGAATGTAGTTACTCACAAATGATGTAGCTGTAGAGTTGAAATTGATGAAATATTGACAGTTTCACCTACCACATTAGAAAGGTCTATTCATTTCTATAGTATTTCAAAATTCCTCTGAAAATATCTGTAGCAGATTTTTTTAATTTAACCTCTTAATGTTACTGAAAGATTAAGTTCCATTTCATAATTTGTTTTAATATTAAAACTATATATTTTTTTTATACCAAATTTATATGTTTGTTTATTTTTAATTTGATAATCTGCTTTCCATTATTTAGTTATGGAATTTGGAGTTATCAAATTAATTATACTGCCTACTTAAAGTATTTTTTGCTAAATATTTTATGTATTATGTAGATATTATTTAATATGATAAATTAATTATGTATGTCAGACATTCCTTTGTATCCATCTTATTGTTAATTTTAATTTGAAATTTTATGAAGACTATGATTGCTGTTATTAAAAAAAAAAAAAAGTTTTGTTATTCTTTTAAATAATAGTTATTTTAATAAATGTATCTGTATGATGAATACAGTTGTATTTTATATGTGATATTAAAGAATATTGTAACGCATTTATGTTGAAATATATAGTTTAGAAAATCACATTTTGTCAGTTAATTATGAAATTCGAAGTTGTATTTCTGTGATTTCTTTTCATTTAGTTCTAATTTTCTATTATTTTGTGCCAAAAGGAAAATAAAAATAACTCAGTCATCATTCATTTTGTTATAATTTTAATCATTACTTACAATATTTACTTTTATTTATTAAAATTCGAAGGTATTTTATAAAACTTTTCCTATATGTATTGTCTACTCTATAGAAATGTCTTTTGTAGAAGCCATTCAAAAACATTTTACCTATTAATAATCACCAATGAAATTAGAACAACAATTTTAGTTAACATGAATTAAATTTATTGCGAAATATTAATCTTTCCATATTTAGTTTAGATGAAAATATTTTATTTTATCAAAAAAGAAAAACTTTTTACTATCTTCATTTTTTAGGATTGAGTCCTTTAAACATTTCATTCATCTTTTCAATAAGGTTGTATTTTCCAACTATTTCTTGTTCTATGATATCCTTATACTTTTTCCCTTTGCCAAGACTCTCCATTCTTTCCAGAAATTTCCTTCTTTCATCTATTTCTTCCATCACTAAAAGAAAAAATATTCGTAAGGATCAAAGCTACTATTTAATAATTATGTTTCTTGAAGTTTGATTCACAATAGTTCATATTTTCTATACTTTTTAAATATCTGTATCAACCCATAGTTGTGGAAGAAAAAAGTTTGAATTTTCTCTCTGATGTAAAATATTTTTTTGGAAACTAAAATATTAAGTATACAATATTAAATATCTCTTAAACGAAGAGTTCAAATTGGAAACGGGCTTCACTGTTAACCTTTTCTTTGAGTAAAATTTTCAACCCACCATGGCTGACAGCACCCTTACAATATACTATTGTATCTAACTAGAATCAGGCCTGCCATGGTATACATATATGCCATCCATCAGAGCCCAAATTGGTATGCCATACACATACACCATCAGCAATGAATGAACCATACAATGATATTGTAATGCTAGAAATGGTTATTTTTACATTTTTTTAGAACTAATGCTAAGGACCTCCTAATTAGATGACGGTGTAATTTCTTATAGAAAAATAAATACTGAGAATAGACCAATCAAATCATAGTATCTCTGCCAATGTTCCTTGACAAAGAGCTGTTATTCTAGAAGTATCCAAGATATTTCTTTAGGTTCTAGTCACTTGCCATGTTTCCCAACATTGATGAAAGTCATATCTATGATTGGTTGAATACTAGATTATTTGAGTATCCCCTTAATGAGAACCAACCTAACAATTTTATTATAATCCCTTACCTTTCTAGGGATATAGTCAGGCTTGAATATTATTGAATATTCATTTTACCGTCTTACTTTATGGGCGATTACAATGATGTTTTAAAAAACAGAATTTGTATTTTTTATTGTTATTTGGATTAATTGCATTTAATTTTTAACTGGCCTATGTGATTAAATCAGGTAATAAAACAATTAGCATACTTTCCTGAAGGAATGATTCCTTCATAGTTATGTCAGATTCTTCATAAGTACTAACTTCATCATCAGTTATAAATGATGGTTTTTTATAAATTTTCCCTGATTTAAGAGTTCTTCCAAAGGACATAATCTCTTGTAATTTTTTCTTTTCCGTTTCATGGTTAGCTAAAACATATAAATTGAATAATTAATTATTTATCTTAAAGTAAAAATTCCAAATATACAAAAAACTTTAATATATATTTTTTTTTATCCCAACTTAAGTTCTGATTATCTAATTTCAAGGCACTAATTACTTGTGGAACTGTTGAAGGGTTGTACCAAAAGTACTAATGAAGGTAGGAAAAAAGGTTCCGACTACCAGTCAAAAAATGGTTATCAGTCCTAAAAGCTCTGCCCTAATTCATGATCCAAGCCATGAAGATACCAATGAATCAGTCCTCAACCATTAACAAGGCATTCATGAGCCAAAACTGAAAATATATATTTGTTTAAAGGTAAGACTTCTCATTTCTTAAAAGTTTGAAGAAATGTTAGAACTTTTTTAGGGGCGTTCATCAATTATTAATACTCTGTATTGTGATTGTTGTTATTTTAGGTAAATGTTTCCTTATACTTATCGTTAAAAATAAAGCCATATGGTAATCATTTTGAATATCAAGTATATTATTTAAACTATAAAAGTTTGTTTTGAGTAAATTATATAGTTTAATAACAAAAATTATGATTTGCAATTAATAATAATTGGTTCTAATACCATCAAAGGACAAGGGGTTCTGCCTTAGAAAATTTTTATTTGTTGGTGGAAATAATAATAATTAACTATTTTGTAAACAACTGATTTTCTGCATAGGCCATTGCTTATATTTTTTACATTTAGGGATTTACAGGAGAGATAGTCTCCCCATCCTCATAATTTGAAGATACTTAAAGCTGGAAAATTTGAGAACTCTTCAAATTGCGAAAATTGTGGTAAAATGTTATTATTCAAAGAGACTATTTTGCCCAAAATTGTTTATAAACGCTATTAAGAGAAGTTAGATTTTAAAGAATGTTCATTAAAAGTTTTTTAGTCAGGGAACAGTCTCTAGAACTTTTGTGAGTCGGGAAATGCGGTCAAAATTGTGAAATTTTCGATTTCGTCCTCCTCTCAATCAGTTGTAGCAACGCTCCTGTTTATAGTAACTAATTTTTATTCATGAAGTTTGTTTCTTGTACTATAGATAAACATTTGTTATGATAAGCAGCAAGCTTGATAAAAGCAGTTATATTTAAAAAACTAACTTAATATATCACTAATCTGTTTTTCGAAATATCTGACCATTCCTTGAATAAACCTTACTATCATTATGTGTTATGTGTAGTACCAAACAGAGTTGGGTAAAAATCAGCTATAGTTGAGACTAATAGTTAAAATTACCATGGATACGATATTTATTTATCAATAAGGGTCGTATCCATGGCAATTTTAGCTATTAATTTTAACTAACGTATATCTGGTACCAAACCATTGAACAAAGTTGTATGTAGCAGAGGAATTAATTATGGTTCACAAAATAACGGCATGGTTATTTTTAACAACTATAATGTATTACGAAGTTTACTATTGAATTAGTTCTTTTCTCATTATGAAATCGATTTCCTAATAACAAACCTTTTGCATACGTTGGTACGAATGTGTCTCTTTCAAAAGCACCAGATTTTTGTATAGAATTTAATTTTCTTCTTCTTGGAATCATATATTTTACTTTCAGTTCTCCTAATGGCGTAATTTTTTTATTATTGCTAGGAGCTGTTTTTCTAGGAGGCAGAGGAAGTGGTTGCCCATTTTTAATGGATTTTTCTACTTCTTTTCTTTGGAAAATCGACAATTTACTTTCTCTAATCAATTCTGAAAAAAATGAAATATTTGTTTTGAAAAATTTATCAGAATTTATGAAACCAAAAATTTAAATAATAGCAAAACATTAGTTGGCATACCTCTTAAAAAGGCTTCTGTTTCTGGGCTGTAGTTCACTTTATGAGAGTGAAATAATCCACCTTGAGAAACGGTAGCAAGTCTATCTCCCATACTTTACAGATACTTGAAAGGACAATAGTAATCCTGCATGTAAGACCACAGGATCTCTTTGTTTACCGGATGCTATAGAAACTTCCTAATTTCAATTAGCAATTATCGATCGTGTTAGTGATTAAAAATGATTATTAGAACAGCTGGAAGATATCTTGCAATATATGTGTTCAAAAATTAATAATATTTATGTTAATATAATTATTGATTATATGAATTACTCATATTTTGTGTCAAATAAATATTTATAAATACAGTTTAATGTAAATTTTAGCATAAGCCCTAAATAATGATAAACTTTTAAACATTAGCAATAGTAAAATTATTCTAAATAACTATATTTGGCCATAATGACTGAAGAAGGCAAATAACAAGTCCAAGCCCGATACCACGTTGTCCTATCAAGAGGGTTAATATTTCATTTTCTTCTTGGAGTCATATGTCTGTTTGCCATGTAAAGGAAATTAAACCCTACAACATATTTTTGGGGAAAACGGAATTTTAAAAAATGTGTCCGTATAAAGTTAGTTTTTAAAAGTTTATTAACAACGTACTCAACCACCTGTTTACAAAACACTTTATCAACCTACAATAATAAAAGCACAAATTTTTAAATCCTGATTTTCTGAAGGTTGTGCTTCTGGACTTAACCCCCCTTTGCACAGCACTTACTTTGTATTCTAATGGAGTAACTTTTTTCATAATTACTGAGTTTTTTTTTTGGGTGTTTTCGTTCATGATTTGATATGGCTTTAAGGTAGATTACAAGTTTTTGGTGGGCTCAAGAAATATCAACCTTGGTTAGAAGTTCAAGAATTTCCAATCCAATACTGTGACAACTATAGAACTTTTAAGATAACAATTTTTTACTAGAACACTTTTTCACTAACACTTTTTCACTAGAACATTTTTTAACTGATAAACCCGTTACTTTTGAAACAACACTTATACTTAAAAGCACTCAAGGAGGGAGCTGAAAAAAACATTTTATGAATAAAAAGATGAAATCAGTTGTTTTGATGAAACATGAAATTATATCAATAAGCAGTGAAATATAACATTTCAGTAATTCGAGATCAGTACAGAGATAACTTATATTTTAAAATTTACAATCCTCGATATCTGAAGATCAGTAATTGTAATTTCCAAATTAATCGTATTCTTTAGGCTGATTTTCGGCCAGCTGCTTCCTGTCCATTTTCTATGGAAAGCTTCTTTGTAATCTACCGCAAGTATTTTATATACATAAATATACACATTATATAGTGTTTCTCTGTGTATACCAAATGATATCATGGTTCATGCTGTCTGGAATGATATTTAATCAACACTATTTCTCCAGTTCACTTCTTTCCTCTCCGAAGCGCTTACAAGCAAAGAATATGTGCTCCACTGTTTCCTCGATTGTTGGGCATTTAGGGCATTCTGCTTTGTTGTCCAAATTAAAACGGTGCAGATAGGCCCTAAAGCATCCGTGTCCAGTCAAAAGTTTGGTGACATAAAAATTTAAACCACCATGTCGGCGACTATACCACGAACCAACGGATTCCAACCTGTTGGTCCACCTTTCCAAATCTACAACCTCCCAAAGCTGTGCAACTGAGTGATAGTTCTTTCCCTCCCTTCTTCTCTCGAAATGCGAGAATGTTATTCATTATAACTACTTGTTTCTCCAACAAGAAAGAAGTTCAACAGATAACATTCTGGCTATCACACATGGCGCTTTATATGATACAGTTCAAAAAGTTTCTTTCCAAATTGGAGCTCCATATAGCATAATTGAGGAGACAACAGTAGCAAGAAGCCTTCTTCGACCGTCTGAAACCTCCATATAAGGCTTAACAATAAAGATGCTACTTTAGCAGCTTTGGCGCTGATATGCTCCTTGTGAACATTAAGTCGGATACGTGCATCAATCATGACTCCTAGGTATTTTAAGTATGGCTGGGAACGAATCTCATGCATACCTACTGTTATAGTGATGGTCTTGGTTTCCTTTCTGCCAGTGACTAGGAGAGCCTCGGTCTTGTGATCAGGAAGTTGCAGGACTACCGAAGAAATCAACCTCGGATTGCAGCACAAGCCTGAGTCCCTTTGGGGCTTTACCATAATGTTTATAGTAAGTAAACATGCATTTTTGGAGTTACTATTTGAACATCCTTACACCCTTAAGCTTGTCACCAGAAAGATCAGAAGACTGCCGTCCTCCGCTGGTGTAACCTTTTCCTTAGCAATGTCTGGAGACTGGTTCCCATCAGCGTTGGGTTAATGTCGAAACATTGGTGCCCTTTCGGTTATCCCTATCTATCCTAGACTATTTATTATTCCTATCATGTTTCATGCATTGGTAACGCCGAGAATATAAGAGCGTATTAAACGCGCAATGTCGAGACCTTTTGAAAGATCATATTAAATAACATCGCTACAAATGAACCATAACAAAAAAAAAGCATGTATATTAGTTTTATGACTCTCAAAAATTATGCATAATAAGACTGATATAATGTTGCTAAGCAAAAACTAAACCAAATGACTTGCTAAAAATTAAGGTACAATGCTTTAGGTGCAAGTAAGGATATAAACACTTCATAATTTGTTTTATCACACGAAGATAAACGAAATATTTTACCTAGTCAGCAGTAATTCTTGGTAGAAGTTCATCGATATGTTGTCGCGTTATTAATATTTTCAATTATATTAATTAAAATTTTGCGTTTGTCCTGTTATCTGGGTGTTGTTTAGAAGTGAGAGGTAAATAGGACGATGACATTGTATTTTTAAAAATCTACCAATGTTATTATTTTTAAATGAATTTATTTATTACTATCTTTTTATACTATATTTTAGAGGAATTTGCCTGTCCTTAAATTACAATAGGTTCAGGACGATTCTCTAGCAATTTTATTTTAGGAATAAGGCTTCTTGAAGTATTTTAAGGTAGGATAACGAGAGTACTTAATATTTTCTATCAGCTGTTATCTGTTGCGTCAAGGATTCAGCTTTGGAGGTCAAGCGTTTTTTTCTCTGCGAGTTTATAGAAATCGCTCTTATCTGACTTTCTTTGAGGTATTGGGCAAAGGTTCAGTATTGACCCCCTTCACGAGACTCTTTTAGCTCTGATAAGAATAAAGTGATATCATTCAGTTCTCACTTGTAGCCAAGCCCATACAGAATCCACGATGAGTTCATTGAGACAAGTAATACAGATAATATTTATTTTATTTTTATGAGTTATATAAGTGTTTTATTTTGCCTATGTTATTATGAAACAATTTTCCAAATTAGAGAAATAAGAGAAAATTAATTATGATCCACATTTCATAATAGACTAAACCAACTTCATCATTTTGGAGTTCTGTGAAAATTATAGGAATTATTACCAATATCTATACTACTAATTTATTATCAATTATTTTGAAAATTTGTTTTCAAATATTTTTTTATTATTTACTTGAACCATTTGGAACTAATCTGGTTATTTGATAGCAGGCCTGTTTGTCTAATTTTGATGATAAGGCTTTAATTTGATATGCCTCTTGACAATACTGAGGCAATTTATTTTGAAAATTTTAAAATATTTCTACTTGATTTAAGAAAACAAATTTTGACTCTAAAAAGTACAATATTTCAGGACTTAGAGTTCTGAATAAATAGGACTTGGAGCTAAGGGAAAAACCTAGGATTTTCCTTTCATAAATCCTGATTTGGACTATGCAGCTGTCTTTTTTCACCCCTGTTATGTAATGAAAGTACATAGGTTAAAGGTCAACGGTCCATTATGCTGTCTACAACCGATTATTATTATTTACTATATCTGCTGATGGATCAACTAAACAAATCATGAATCACTTTCATTATTTGTTTATTAAAAAACTAAGCTTTGAGTTTAGTATTTATTATATTCATTTTTAGTACGTCTTTCATCAACGATTTCACTACTAAATAAGCTATTTTGTTTATAAAATAAAATATTATTAATAATTATTTTATTAATTTCTCTCTGTAAAAATGTTTTCTATAACTCTCTTTTTGTATTTGTTATTTTTGAATGTGTTATAGAAGTATTGTACAATATACCCTTCTAATCTCATTAAGAGCCTAATCTTGAGGATTTGGCGTTTCAAGTTTAGGATGTTAAAATCATTTTTCCATAATGTTGTAATAAGATTTCTTAAAAAATATTTGTAGTTATAATTTTAAAAGAAAACAAATCTTTTACGAACATAATTAAGTAGCAGTAATACTCTAAACAAGGAGAAAAAAATTACTCTATCCAAAGAGGGTTGAGTGAAAAAATCATGAAAAACTCCTAACTCAGGAGGAACCAATACCTGATTGTGATTTACGTTCTTACACAGTAACTTCTTAATCACAATCCAGATATTTTTTATTTAGTGACATGCTCAAAACTAAAAGACCCCAGATACCAATTGCCCACAATGTTTTGGTTTGGTTAAAGATCGGAGGAAGAAAAATTTTCTAGTTTGGTTTATTCTGTCCTAATGGTTATTTCAGCAGTTCATCATTCTTTCAATAATATACTAATAATTGGTTGTATAAAAATATGTTCATGATCCTGCTGTCAAATCTATTCTGTGTACTTGAATCTGTCTATTTAATCCCTGTGCTGGTTTTTAATGCATGATGCATGAAATTGGTACGGATAACTAGAACATGCAGATATTATTTCAAATAGTGAGAACTACACAAGTAACAGCATTCAAAGTATTAGAAGTAAGAATAGCCTTGCGAGAAATAGATGGTCTAAGGTGGCTATTCTGCCTAACATTTTAAAAGATTGCTGTTTTACATTTCAAGAAAATAATGGATAATAGTAAAAATATGTATATAGGAAAATACGTGTATGTTTTCCTGAAAATATTTATCATTTTTCTATGTCTGTGTAACATAATTATATATTTGAAATATCATGTCAAATAAACGTTTGTTAGTTTCTGTCAAAATGTTTGAAGTCACTTTTTTCTAAAAAAGAATTTTTCTTTGTTAAGGTTGCTACACATTTAAGGTAGCTAAAATGTTTTAGTTTTTTCTTAAAGTTAATGAGAAAATATTAGTGGGAAATTATGAAATGTTAGTGTGGATGACAATTATTTTCAAAATTCACATGCTTGAAGAGATGCAAAAGTGTCTTAAAACATTTTATCATCTAACCACCGATACTATCAATCAGTAACCTGATAATTCTTTTAGGCCATTAATTCTAATTTGAAGCCCAATTTCAAGACATTTGTTAGAACATTTGCTGCTGAAGCAAATCATCCTAATGGTTTTAACTTTGGTAAGTATGACATGTCTTTATATTTAAATTTCATATGGAATTGCTTCTTTCTATCCAACATTAATTATTTATTATTATTATTATTTTTTTAGAATTAAATGAAACTCAAAGGGAATTTCAAGATTTAGCTAGAAAATTTGCACGTGAGGAAATGATGCCCAAGGCTGCTGAACATGACCGAACTGGAGCATTTCCGTGGGATATAGTGAAGAAAGCGCATGCAGTTGGTGTCATAAATGGCCACATACCCCAAGCTTATGGTAAGTCCTTTTTTCAATTATTATGATTATTAATTGTTATTTGATGATAATTGAAATGGCCTAAATTCTAACCAGACAGAATTTTTCTGTTATAATTCTTCTTAACTAAAAACATTTTAGTGTAAGAGATATAAATAAACTAAGCAGGTTAATTACTATTAAGCTAATGTCATGAATGTTTTGTTATAAACATTTATATTGAAAGTTTTGTTGTTTTTTTTTTCAAGGTGGCTTGGGATTGGGAGTGTTTGATGGCTGTCTTGTTGCAGAAGAATTAGCATATGCCTGCACAGGTATGGCTACAGCTTTAGAAGCAACTGGACTTGGGGTATAGTCTATTTTTCAACTTTGTTTTTTAATTAATTATTAAATTTTTATTTTATGATCAAATGAAAAACTTTAAAATATTAGATTAGTTTTTCTTTCTAAAATATTGAATTGCTTGAAGTTGTTAATTATCTATTTCATTTTATATTGTATAAAAGTATATTTTTTTTATTTCAGCAAACACCTGTACTGATTGCAGGAAATGATGCACAGAAGAAAAAATATTTAGGAAGGCTGATCGAAGAACCATTATTAGCTGTATGTACTATTATGCCTAGTTTAAAATTTTATTTTATCTAAAAAGAAACTGAATACACATTTTCCCATACATACCATAGGTGTTTTGGGGAGGGAAGAGAAAAATTTCTATTTCAACTATATTATATTCTCAAGAATGCATTTGGTATAAGGTACTAGCTATCTGCTACTATTGCTTCGGCTTGTTGAGAAGCCTACTGTGGATTTTCTTCAGAAGCTCTAAGGAACACTGGCTAGCTGCAGCCAATTTTTTTGTAATTTCCACAGGCATATTGTTAATGTCTGTGATAAGAGGTTATAGAGTAGTGAACTTCACTTTCTTAAATGTGTAAGGGCTGACACTAATCATTGGAACTCCTCAAAAACCTATATATATATATATATATATATTTGGTCTTTGCTTCTTTGATGTGAGCCACAGGGATAAAACCAACCTACTAAGGTTCATTTAGGCATCCTCCAGTACTGGTTGAGACCTCATCTCAATATCTTAGTCCTCATTGTAACCAAGCACTTGAACCCTGCTGTCGAAAATTGTACCACAGATCTGAATTCCCTTCTCTGACCTCCTTTTCTGGAAAAAATTTTAAAAGGTAAAATTCTTACCCGTCTCCTTATGTCAGTATCTTTACGAGACAAAAACTCAGCAGAACAATTCTACTGTATCAAGACTTAGGACCTTACCTTCTTCATCATCAACTTCACAAGACAAATCAATTTGCCTGGTACATTTATCTCAGACTAGATTACAAAGCTTGTTGCTATTGACAGTCATGTGCACTTCTGAAGTTAAAGAATAATAGGTAGGTTGGCAACTTATGTTTATGACATCACTCCAGGATTGTCCTAAGAGTAATGACTTGGTCGATTTACCCATCTGGAAGCTTGATGCCTTCCTCTGATAAATCTCTCTGTGCTCCTATCTTTCAGTCCTGGGTTCGAGTTTGTAGCAAAGGATTATTTATTTTGTCATATCTGCGATGGATCAATCCTGGATTCGAGACCCTCCTGTGACACTCAGCCTCTACACAGTGATTACCTATGATTGGGGGAAAACTGGTGGCTTAGTGAGATACTAAGGAAGTTACCTCTTTGGACAACCGTTGGTCAGTACTGAAAGGAAATAAACCTTCATGGATAGTGTAGAATAGAAGATTGAGTTTAGGTGTTATCAATTTACTTTATTGTGTTTAGTTCATAAATGAGGAAAGAATGTTAATAGTATAATTGTGAGAGATAGTTGACCGTGGATGACTTGTACGAGGAGAAGTTGGTTGGGGGTGCTGTCAAAATGAAACAAAAATAAGTTGATGTAACTTATTTAATTGTGCCAATGTTTTGGCTAGAGTTTCTAGGCTTCATCAGAGCTAAGAACAGAACAAGATAACAGCCAATAAATATAGAAAATAAAAAAGGAAATATAAACAGAATGTCATAAAGTGAATAATTTTACAGAATGGAATAATAGTAATAATAGTATATATTTATACATTAATGATGTTAATAGTATATAATTATACTTAATTATATACTAATAGTAGTAGTTTAGTAAATAGTAAAATGTCATAAAATAGGTGTTATATAGTAATTCTTTGTTAGGCTTATTGCGTAACAGAACCAGGGGCAGGTTCAGATGTTAGTGGTATCAAGACTCGAGCAGAAAAGAAGGGAGATGAGTGGATTATAAACGGACAGAAAATGTGGATTACCAATGGAGGCGTTGCTAACTGGTAGGAAAATCTGCAATTTTATTTATTTCCGAATTTATATTTGCTACCTAATTACGCTAAAATGTCGGTTTAAACTCATTTTTACTCTATGATAGTATACTCTAGATTTAAATTAAACTTTAATAGTATTTAAGCAGACTTAATCCTTTAAGTGCCAGATGATAGTATATGCTGATTTTATTATATGTGAAAAGTGCCAACTATGATTTATTGTTGTGGATCTGATGGATTCTTACTATTTGATGTCTGTGCTATGGTTTCTTATATGATTTACTGTTGGCAATTTTCACTAAAACTGTGATATATCCTCTTTAGGCATTAAAAGAGGTAATTAAATAAAAAAAAATTCTTAAGGACTCATTGGGGTTGTGATGTAATTAGTGACATACTCAGGTATCCAAGTTGCTAAATCCTCCTTAACATTAATAATAAATTAATTTAAGTAGATCCTTCAATGTTTGCTCACCTATATTTATTAAACTGTGAACTCGAATTCTTAATTTATGCCCATAAGCAAGAGTATTCTTCCTTTACAATTTTCTTACTAGTTTTTCTAGAAAAGTCTATAGTTTTACTCTCCAGTTTCACCTAATTATGTCAAAAAAGTGATAGTAATTGTGATGAAAAATTAGTATTCGGAGGATGTAAATGTAATACTGTAAACTTAATTAAACTTAGAAAACAATAAAAAAATAGATATTTAGTTGGCCATATCTCACAACTTCTGATTCATTATCAGAGGTGCTTTAAATAAAATATTGAACAGAATATCTTATTTTTGCTGGAATGTAAGTTGTCATGGTTCATGAATAATATGCAGTACTTATGAAAATATAAAAACAATTACCTTATGGGACAAAACATAGTATTAGGTTATATAATAGAAAGAACTGATATAAAAAAAAAAACAAATAACTTAACAGTTCGATTGTATTGATATTGAGAGCTTTCTCATGCTTAATAAAAACTTTTTATTAATCGTTTAGAGTGAAGAATCATATTAATTTATTCTATTTATTTACCTTTACTTAACATTTTAGGTACATAACAAGTTTAATTACTCTTCTTAATTATTTACATATGTAATTGAATTTATTTATTTAAAATTAAAATAAATTTTATCTTGTTTAGTTCTTATTTATTAGCTCTATTAAGAGAACAACATATGTTATAAAGTTCATTAAGTTGAGATAGATTTAATTTATGTAAAATTAAAAGTTGGTTGTAGAGACTATTTTTTTGGTTTTTGTTTATTTATATTTAATTGTTGTTCTAATTCTTGCTCGTATCATAAAATAAAAGTTTTTTTAAATATATTTTAATAAATAAAAATGCAGTTTTCTTAACATGTTTTTGTGTATAATTTTTTACTTTAATTAATTTTATTGAATTATCATTCATAATCCTATTTCTAATGTAAAATAAAAGATTTTTAATAAATTACAAGTTCTGAGTTTTCGAACCTACATTTTTTTTTGTTAAAACTTGCTGAAGATTATGAAACACACTTGACTATTCTTCATCAGGCTCTAAATAAACAAATAATGATACTATTTTAGTTCAAATAGTTTCTCCAACCCCTTAAAAAATGAAAAACATTTATTTTTCTTTGAATGGTATAAGAGCATATATTGGCTTTTTTAAAAAAAAAAACAGGAGTCAATTCGACAAATCTGATATTTTAAAGATTGGAACAATCAAGTTTCGACTCTGAAAACCTGAGCCACAAAATCACTGTTATCTTGTGATAGATTGATTACCTGTAGAATAACCTGTCCTTTCTGCACCAATGAAAGCACATGTCATTAAATCGAATATAAAGACAACCTAAAGTAAAGCTTAATAATCTATTGATTTAATTTTATAATTATATTATATGACTAAAATTAGATATTATATTTTGTTTTACTGTTATAATATTTATTAGATTTCACAAATGTTGATTGAAGAAACTCAATTATTATAATTATTAGTTTCATTATTTTATTTCTCTATTCTGTTATTCAATGCTTTAATGTTTTGTTACTTTAGGTATTTTGTTCTGGCGAGGACTAATCCTGATCCAAAAGCTTCTGCATCAAAAGCTTTCACAGGCTTTATTGTTGAAAGGGATACTCCAGGACTCACTCCTGGTAGAAAGGTACATTAGTTTTATGATTATTTTTTTTATCTAAAACAAAAATAAAATGCAGATAATAATAGAATTCTACCTATAGTACCTATTTGTTTACATATAATGTATTTACTCTCTTACATATTAATTGCGATTTACTGTCAATTTACTATTGTTAATTATTATAATTATGAAATGAAATTACTAATTATGTGTAGATGATAGACCTTAAGTAAATTTGAAGGAGATGGTCAAAAAGAAATTATTGATTATTCGTTCAAAGGAAATTACTGATTATTCATTTGTTTTGTGAACTAAGCATTTCTCTTAATGCCACTATATCAATTTATAAAAATAATCTTGCATTTATTTTCTGAATAATTTTACATATCAATCTTCAATTCTAAACTTGGTTAGTAAAATGTATAAATTTAGGTTTATGATAATTGGAGTTGAATTTCTAAAATTATATTTGTTTTTAGGAGATTAATATGGGCCAAAGGGCATCTGATACTCGTGGGATAACATTTGAAGATGTTAGAGTACCTAAAGAAAATGTACTTATTGGAGAGGGCGCTGGATTCAAAATTGCTATGGAAACATTCGATAAGACTAGACCACCTGTGAGTTTTTTTTTTTTCATTTCTCTTAAAGTCATGTACCATAGGAATATAATACTAGATAAGTATCATTGATGTAAATGCTGTTTTGTAGGTTGCTGCAGCTGCTACAGGTCTTGCCCAGAGAGCGTTAGATGAGGCAACTAAATATTCATTGGAACGTAAAGCTTTTGGCGTGCCTATTGTAGCCCATCAGGTGAATTTATAAATTCAAATTATAAATGCAACGACTATAATTATCAATAATAATGAAGTTATGTCATGTTTTTTATTTACCTACATGCTTCAAAATATTTCAGCAAAAATTAATTATTATTCATTAAATATGAATTATACAAAATAAATACTACCTTATTTTCTTATATATTTGATTTATAATAATTTTGTTAATTTTCCATGGTATTTAAGAAGTAAACTGTTTTTTTTCCTTCAGAATTCTACTTTTACAAAGTATGGTTTCATTTCACGAGTAGCTGAAATTTTCATGAAAATATTATTAGCTTTGGGAAATAACTTAATGTGGTAATGTTACATTGTTCAGTGTTATTTTTAGATATTAAATACATTGGGTTAGAATGGACGTGGTGTAAATTTTTTTCTTTTGATGAAGTAATCAAAGTAAGATTATTTCTTCTTTACAAATACTAACATAAGGGGTATTTAATTAGTTTTTAGATATTTCTCATTCAGTTTCATAGCATATTGTTCTGTTTATTGTGAAATATTCAAGTGTTTGTTTAATGTTTTGTCAACAATGGAATCTGAGATATTGCGCTTTATATTCTTATAACCAACATGAGGAGAGGTGTGGATGCAAAAGTGTTTTTCCCATTCTTTATTTTTCTTTAAGAATACAATTCAGAAGGGCCAATTCGAATTATATGTGTTTGAATCTGAATATTTTATTTATGAATAACATTTATCTAGGTTGGAATTTTTTACAAATATTTTTCCTTTCATTGATTTTTAATATTAACTTTTTTTTAACAGGCTGTCGCTTTTATCTTAGCAGATATGGCAATTGGCGTGAATACAGCAAGACTTTCTTGGCAGAGATCAGCTTGGGAAGTTGATCAAGGTAGAAGGAATACTTTTGAAGCATCTATTGCTAAAGCTTATGCTGCTGATGTGGCCAACAAGTGTGCTACTGATGCTGTTCAGGTAAACATTTTGATTATTAAACTTTTAAAATTATTGAAATAAAGTCAATTATGGCAACTAATAATTAATATTTTGCAATAAAGAAGTATTGACTGGTTTATTAGTAATAGGTTTATTTAGTGCATATATGTCCTCTTCAGGTCTTTTGCCTGTGAAAAATAAATTTCTCCTCTTTTATATTCTTGTTATTCAATAAGTCTTCCATTCTTATTATTTTTTAGTTTTTTTCTCATCATGGGCTTTAGTCCAATTAAACCCTAATTTTTAATAATAATTGTCTGTTTTGTAGAAGTAGTTAGTTGGATATGTTGGTTAAAATAAAACTCAGTAAAAAAATGTTTACTGTCTAGTATATGCCAGTGTTTCTTAAATAATAATTCTCAATCTTTCATTATATCTAAAAGATTCAACAAACATAGTTTTTTATTCTTCTATTCACTTCTCTTAAATGATGAAGTTAAGAAATGAAAGTTCCTGAGTACTGTTTTACTGAATTTCTGTACATTCTCTTTTATTTGATCTAGATTTTCAATAAATAGTTTTTATTTTCACTTACCTGTATATGGAATGTACAATAATGGGAAAGTATTGCAACTCTGAAAAATTCCCAATTCCAGTTTATGACAAAAATACTCGTTATGAGGTCCCGTGAGTCCAAATAACTAAGTCTCACAAATGTTCTTGTGAACAGCCTAGCTCAAAAATGAAAAGTTGTTTGGAACTGAAATTACATATTTATGGCAGGAACAAAATCTATATTTACTATTTGGACTTTGAGAAACTGTAAAATGAAAAATTTTATAGCAACAGAAAAATAAAAATTTTTATCTTCAAGATTTTCATAGAAATAGTGATAAATTCAAAACGAGCTCATTAACCTGCTCAAAACTTGGGGGATATAGGTAGGGTGGTGGTAAGTGAAAGTTATATGATGCGCCTACCACAACAGATTGGTAATATTTAAGTTAATAGTATTTAAATATTAAACCCAAAATTATTTAATTTGTTGTTTATTTTATGGGTATAAATTTATGATGTAGCCATTAATCTATTAATTTCTTACTTTCTGAAAATTACTGTATTCATTAATAATATGACTTGTAGATATTTGGCGGAAATGGATTCAATTCTGATTATCCTGTTGAAAAGTTGATGAGAGATGCAAAAATTTATCAGATCTATGAAGGAACTGCTCAAATTCAACGGCATATCATTTCTAGGGAGCTCATTGACCGGGCTAAGAAACAGCTTGGTTAAAATGTGTGTTGTGTATTTTAGAAGTTTTTTATTTCTATGTAATAGAATACAGTTGAGAAAAAAGCTCAAATTTTCATATAGACTGAATAGCATTTTCGAAAATGCTATGTATAAGATGTTATTTTTGATAATGAAAGTATGTTCTATTTGATAAACAAATATTAAAAGGTGTGATATTTAATTGTTTCACAGTGTTAAATTTATTACAAGATTTTTACTATTGTTATATTGTTTGTAATACCAATTAAGTTATATAATATTTTTTGTTTTTTTTAATTTAAAACCCTTCATTATCTAATATTTTCTGTTTGAAATAGTTCAAACAAAAATCCTGGGAAATGTTAATAATAAACTGTGTAATTTCTATGATTAAGGCGACTATGATATTTCATTTTGACATTTCTATGAATTACAATTTGGAAAATGTACATAAAACTAATCATGAAAACTCTGTTATGATGCTTTAAAAAAAAAGAAGGAGCTTGTTGCATGCTAAAATGATGACTGTAAGGCAAACATCAAACTAATGAGGATCTTAAATAGCCGAAACAAATAATTAAAATAAATGAGAATAATAAAACAATTATCTTTTGGACTAACATACTGGTGAGGTTATAAAAAATTACTAACTTGAATTCAATGGACTTCTGAACTAATTCCAAAACACATTATTTTTCAATTTAATGAACATACTAATAAAAGCTTTTAAGAACAAGATAATTGAATCAGTCATTTGAGAAATGCCTAGTACTACAAATTTACTGGTTAGGGTAAGTCTCATCCATTTTACATAAAACAGTACAAATAACAGAACCATAGAACCTTAAATGCATATATTAAAATAAAAATATGAATAAAAGTTATAGTAATATCTTAAGACTTTAAGAGTTTAAAAACTGTAACCTTAAGTTCATCACTTTTTCAAGGAAGAAATTTTTCTCAAATGACTGATTCAATTATGAAAAATATGCTATTTGAAGACCCTATTTTAATGATACAATATTGCTTCACACCACTAATCAGTTGGTTTACTTATTAACTGGCATGGTTGGAAATCAGAACCGCTGGTTCTGGTCAAAATAACTGGTTTTTATTTTCCAGAGCCCTTATTTTTAGAAAACAATGTCGATTAAATGGAATTTTTTTGTATTTTTTTAAAAACCTTACTGATGGCATAAAACAAATGTGGCCACTCAACCATATAGATCCAATGGATGCAGTGCATATTCAATCAAGCTTAAATCTTATTTTATATGGTAAGTTAAAGTGAAAATAAGCTTTTGAGTATTGTTCCAAGCAAGAAGTAAAAGATGACCAAAATCTCTAAAAAAAAAAAATTGAGATTTTTTTTTTTAATAATGCTTCAGAAAAAGTTAAATAACCTTATAATAGTAAAAGCATTTTTTACTAAATATATTTTAGATATTAAACTGCAGATTTTTCCTAAAGAAGAATCTATTTCTCAAAAGGACATTTCATTGCCTTCCTCCACTATTTCTTTCATTGCATCAAATATCTTAAATAAATGTACTTTGCACCATATACACAACATAAGATGGTTGAGTTTAATGTTGCTTATATTTTTGAAAGAGCAGGAAGTTTAAATTAATTTTTATTCTCTGTAAAAAGTACTGGAGAAAAAACAAAATAAGGTTATTCAATTTTGTAATATGTTTTGCTTTAAATTTTAAATGTTTTGTAAAGAAAAAGTAAAATACTGTAGTTTAGAAAGCTATACGACATGACATTGAGTAAGCTGTTTGCTGTGAATATAGTTGAATTAAATATTGAGAATTAATTGAACTTTCAAGTTGTCACATTGGAGGAAGAACAAATGAACACTGCTCTGTCTAGATCTTGTCTCCTCCGCTTCTTCATTCCTGAAGTTTTAAGTATATTTTCAACTTATATAAACTTTAATATTTTGGTCGCCTTCATTGTGCTGCTGACTTGCCATCTGAAAACTATCTAGGGGTCTATCCTCTGACATCCTATTTAAGTTTACCATGTTTGTTGAAACTTTGATGTTACAAGATGTTCTTGGTATACATGTTGAAATTCATTCATCCATTACCTCTACTGTCCAGCTTTACTCATAGGTCTGTATTTTATGAATAATAGTTTAATTTTTTTATTAAACCTTTTTAGAGCAATGAAAATTTCAGAACCATGAAATTTTGTTATCAATGGTAGTATCTAATAAAATTATAGCATAAATAATACCTGAAAACGAAAATGTAACTTATATTATGAGAATATATCTTTTTATAAAATGAGTTAACATTTTTATGCATTTAACCTCACAAAATTTTATTTGTTCTATTCTATTTTTAAATAGTAACAATTTAATTAAAAACTAAATTACAAGTGGATTTAAATTCTAAATTCTGACTTATGTATATTTATTTTGACTGTATTTATGACGATTTAATAAAATAGTTAAAATTGGTGATTCTTATGGATGATTTTCCATAGATAAGTTTTCTAAATTATGTTATGTTTTGTTGTCTCTTAATTCTTTTAATTTTCATTATTTAAAATCATAAGATTTTATCTATTTAATTATGACGTGAATTAGATGGAAATGTAAAGAAGAAAAGAATTTCTTAGTTAATTCTTGCTTAGGAAATAATAATTTTATTCATAAATTGTTTTCAAACATGAATTATTGAAACTCATCTTCATAATGTTGCAGCATAGATATGAATTCTGTAGTTAAATCTTTGTTTTGTATTATCGGTGGAATTAATAAATCACCAACAGCTCAATTTTAGTGGAATTTCAGGGTCTTTACGAATATAGTTTATTTAATAATTAAGATTTCTCTAACCCTTATGATTTGTTTCCAAATCCTATTTGGTCAAGTATAATTTTAATTGAAAAACCTCAATATTTTTTTCACATTTATATAGTGTTGTACTATTTAAGTGTTGTATTTTTTAAGAAGTCAACAAATTACTACTTTATTTTAAATATAATGGAGAGCAGAGTTGAGATAAAAAGTCTTGTAGAAACCTCTCGAAGATTATTAATAAATATACAATAAACCTAAACATCTCTATAGGTGTTGGTCAGTATCTGTGGAAAATAAATAAATACAACGTAGAACAACCAAATTGTGGTTGAAAACAATGTATATTTTTTCAAATATCATTAAGCTATTATGGTTTGCATTTTCCAATGACTTTAGAATGCTTTGTATCAGAAATATAGAAAAATATTGCATGAATAGGATACAATGACCATTTTTACAGATCAAAGATGAAATTTACACCTGTTAAAATAATATTAATTTTTTTTAAAAACTGCTTGATTGAAATATAAGGGTGAAGAAATGAAGATGATGATAATTTATGATAAAATTTAACTTGGTTAAATCACATATATCATCATGTTAATATGCATCATTTATTAAATTATTATGTGCCATAGGGTATGTGTAATATAAATTATGAACCACTACCCTGCTTGATTGTTTCTACCTACCAAATGGTTTGGTAATACTGAAAAACCACAAGTTTATGACTAAGAAAGAATGAAAGTTTTGCAACAATTAACTAGAAGAGATATTTTATTCTATTCATTAGATTTTCTTTTAAGTTGGGTATATTATCAGTATAATGTTGCAAAAAATGAATGTAAACATATTAGGACATAATATAAAATTTATTGTTATGGAAAAAATGGTTCCAAATATTCACATAATATATTTCATAACTTAAAACAGGGCAGGACATCAGTTTAGTACATTTTCATACCACTAGACGTCGCGGAATGTTCGTGTTATAAGAGATCTTTCTCTTTACATCATTGAATACGGTACTCAAAATGTTTACAGAACATGTTCATTACTACTAAATCTTTCGCTTGACAAACATTTGTACATGAAATATATTTACAGCGTAGCCAAACTTATGTTGGACCGAGATAGAAAGTTACAGAAAACTCAATTTTCAACAGCTTAATAACTAACCATTATAACCTGTCGCTGGCTTTGGTGATAGGTTTTTGTCATTATTTTTTCACATATTCATATGAAAGGAAATAGTTTTCGTAAATTTAGTCATATAGATTTATTTGTTTACAAAAAAATGACACTTCACTTTCGCTATTAATAACGAAAGTCAAATCCAGACGCTGATTTGATTCAACATGAACGTCTGCTGCGAAGTGCAAGTGAAGTGGCCTAGAGACCTACATTTTGTGGGACGTTCGATTTTTTTAACTGTGATTCTCAACTGTGGGGCCTTGGCATAGAAAACTGTGCAGGGCTTTATGGTATTGAGAAGGTACGTGATTTTATATAAAAAAAAGTCAATCGTCCTGAATTAAAATGCGTGAAGACGAGCTGACTATGAGCGTTCCAACCAGTTCAGCTCAAGAAACTAGTACAGAACTGGAATCTTTAGTATCACCAGAACAAAATAATTCCACCGAGCTACAAGTGTCATTCTCAACTAATGCTTCAGGTACAGACATGTCTGAAAGTATTATGTATTGTTATGGTTTAATGTCCTTTCAGTGTATGTTTCGTTACAATTGGCATGCTTCTAATTTATATCCAACAAGTGTCAGTCATTATAATTAATATTTTTCAAACGAAATATCTCATATGTTTTTCAATTGATCGCTGTATTATCAAATACTACAGTGTTTTGATCTTATTAGCTACTGGTTATATGTTATAGGTTATGATTTCTTGAATGGTGTTAAAATTTAATTTCATTCAGTTGTTGATTGCTTAGCAGTCTCCTTTATGATTTTCTTCTCTATTCAATTCAATGTACCAGAAAATTTCACTGTTTTATCAGATTTATTTATTTTTTATATATGATCAGAAATAATATTATATTTTTCAGTGCATGTAAATGAATTCTTATACAAATACATAATATGTATATGTGTGTATATATATATATATATATATTGTATATACATATACATATTACATATGTACGCATATTCATTTATACTGTTTAATTTCAGTCTAGTCTAGTGGTAGTGATATGAGGTTTGAAAAATATATTAGTTTTCCTATAGATAACATATCCCTTGCATACACTTTGCATAGAAGTGTTCACATTTCACATCCCTTTAGTTGTATTTTACTATTAATTGCCAAAGTTTGATTAACATGTGTTAATTGATAACAGAATTCTAAAAGTTGATAACAGAAATCTTGGGAAAATGTAATTAACTTTATTATTGTAGTTCTTTTTCTATCATTTTGTTTTGATAAATGATTAAAGTAATTCAAAATAATGATTGGATGTGCCATTTCCCCTGGGATGTACATGTTCATTTATTATAATTATGTATTGTATCTTCAATGTTTTCTTTACTTATTTATTATATTTCATTTTTTTAAAATATCTCTAAATTTTCTCAGATATAGTTTTAATTTATTTAAATTTTTATTAAAATAAGGTTAACTGAATTATGAGCCTTGAGCTTGAGACAAAAGAGAAATGGGTCTATGGGCTAAACATGACCTAGGACAAGCAGTAGGGGGTAACCTTGCAACTGGGGATTTCCCTCTCGTTCTTCCAGACTTTCCCTGCACCATGACATTGACTGGAGAAAGCTCACTTATATAACCCAGTATTACGTGGTTGTTGTAACCCTTTTGCTTGCACTAATGCTAAATTCAAGATGTTCCTGGTATTGAAATCTAATTCAGTTCTTCCTACTTTATTGTGTCTGGGAGATTACCTAAGGGATTTTGTTTCTTGTCCTTTCGCGCGCTGAAACTCAAACTGAGCAATTTTTTAAATTCTAATTTATGAAGAACGAACACTTTTCGTATTATTTATTTGAGATGTCTATGATAAACTATTTACTTCGAAAATACACATATTGCTACCATTTTATTATTTTTTTTTTAAACAAACAATTTTTGATTAACCATTATTATTTATGGTAAATTTTTCCCTATTGAATAATTTCGTTAATTTTTCTGACGTTTATTAGGTAAATATTTTATTTACTATGTTAAAAATATTTTTACCATGTTTCATATTGATTTAGTAATTATGATAATTAATCTTCTATCAATTTAGAAAAAAAAATCACTATTATTTTAAATTATGTTATATATTAAAATTTATATCTGGAGAATAATTTTCGTATCTTAGAAATGGAATTTTATATGTGCTAGAAAAGACTTTTGTCATAGCACATGTGGATCATGAAAATATGAGGTATTCTCTTTTTTTGGGAATAATTGATAAAATATTATTTCTGTTTATGACGTTAATAAAAAACATGATCGTTAATGTCGAAATTAGTTGTTGTGATGTTTTTACAAGCTTCTCTAATATGGTTGTAAATTTAAATTAATTTTATGGAATATGGATAAAAAATATGGAATCTGGAAATTCTTTGTTTTGGGAATAATACATGGTTCCCGTGACGTAGAAATGACAAACTTGCTTAACTAGGTTTAGCATGTTATTATTTTTTTCAAGATATGTGCTCACTACTTTTTAAAATGCAAGGCATTCTTAAATGGCAATAAACGTCTGTCAAGTACAGGGGCCCATAGTTCCTCACTATTTTTATCTTCTTGTCACAATACTTCCCAATTATCTTTCAATTTAAAGTAAAATTAGACGAGTCATTTTAGAAATAAATGCGTTTTTAAAAACTACCCTTTTTTTTACTATAGTTACCAATTTTCCAATTTTGACCTAAACGGACGATACTTTTCAAAGTATAAGAACGTATGAAGAAGGGAAAGCGTTAGTAGTTGAAGGAATCTGATAAACTCGGACTTCTTGGACGATCTAGTTGCCAATTCAAACAATTCCTGAACACTTCATAAGTATTGGATAACGGTTCCATTGATTATACCTGTACAGAAATTTGACTTCAGACAGAGAGAAACGGGATTAAATTTATTCCTCAATGTCAAAAACAATTATCTACAAAAATTTTGATTTTGAAGACAAAGATTTTTCTATTTTCTGCATAAATACAAAGCCTCCCTACCTTAGTAATGAAATAATAATAATAATATAACCTGAGTTAAAAATTAGTGCAACTGAAACTATAGCTAACTTATCTGAACAGTGTTAATTTATCGAAGTTTCAGTTATTAAGTATTAGACATATTAATCATGTTGTTTGGTTCGAACATTTGATAACTAATGAAGATATCAACGATATAGCGCTGTTTTGATTTCTTAGTGGTACATTAAACAAAAAGTTACCTGTATTTGATGTATTTCGTAGATTGTACAGTTGAGGGTTTGGGACAATCCGTAAGACATCTTCAGTGAAGAAAGTAACTCTAATATACGGGATTGTCATCTTCAAATATTTTTGACTAGTTGGAAGATTGCTTATTATTCTTAATTTACATAGTCAGTGAATATTAAAATACATAATAGTAATACAGCATTTTTTTTCTTATTATTTTATTCATTTTTTATCTTTTCCTTATTCTGTATTTTCATTTTTGTTTATTGTTTTATTTTACTTTTTATACTGTTGGTTTTTTTTTCTCTGCGATTATTTACGTATGTGTCTACATATAAGTTTCTCTCAGGATAATAGATAGTAAAACTTTTAAATAAAGAAAAATATATATAAAAAGCGAAAGGCTAATGTTTGTTACTAACATCACTGCATTTACGAATTTATATTTAACCATGTACAGGAGTGTATTTTTTTTTAATTTTAATATATCCTCGCTTAAGCTTTGATCCCACTTAACTCATTAGTACCATTAAAAAAAAAAATGAAAGCTTTTTTCTGTAGACATCTCCAAAGAGTCCAAGAAGTCAGAAAAAAACGATATTGTGTTCCTCCAAAACACTTATTCTATAAGTATTGAAATTTTATTGTTGATTTACGAGATGTCACAGGGTAAGCTATAATAATTGTAATCCTTTTAGCAATCAAGTTAATATTCTGAGAGTATTGTACGTAATATATATTTTACTTAATTTTTTAGACATTAATTTAACACGTAAGCTATCTATTTTATACAAATCTCTTTGACGAATTATCTCTAATTCAATGAGATAAGTAAAGTGCTTCTCGAACGTTCTCACCTAAGGACGTACTTTGAGGTAACTTGCTTCCAACATTTTTACGTAATATTTACTTGAAAGATTTTTAGTAAACATTTTTAATATATTAAACTAGCTTTAAATAAAATGTCTCTCTAGTTTTAAATATTGGTGCAGATTCTTTCTCCATATTTAAATTGATACGCCGTAGTTCACGATATTAATCTCCCGCTCGACATATAAATTAAGTGCAACATAGCGCCTTCGAATCTCTGCACAGAGTTGACTTGCATCAGTAAACTTTAAAGAAGGATTAAGCAATTCTATATACTTTTTACAGTTATATTTGTGCCTGCTAAAAATTTTCCAGAGGAAGATATAAAAAACAACATGATATTAATATTAAGTGTATTTGAAATACTGACATGCATTTTTGATAAACTTTTAATCCTGGTTAATACATGACGTGTTTTTTAACAGTGTTGATAAGAAAAATAATATATAATAATATATTGTTGCATAAAAGTTCCGATTAATGAATTGGAACAATTAAATGTAAGTTGACGATTAAAAGATATCTTATGTTTTAGTTCTGTTCATATCAATTGTTGTCTTAGATTTGCTGCTTAATTGATCCTTTCGCCAAACCATTTTAGCCTGGAAGTCATTTTTCTTTCTGCATTTTTTATCTATCTTGTTTTATTATTTCGTACATAGTCGCTCTTTTCCACCTGGAACAAGTCACTGTATTACTTTCCGCAGTCTGGTTTGGCTATACTGTTGTGGATCTCAGAAAACTTCAACTAAATACCCACGCTTTGCCTGCTTAAGAATTAGTTACTCTCTCGTCCTAGCTTATTATAATAATTAGTCGTTTGTGACATATTCGTTTACATGCCTTTTCGATAGAATAATATATCACAAGTTACAGTTTGGCCAGAATCTCTGCCGCGAGCTGATGAAGACCTGAAACTCAGGTCGAAACGATCATCTTCTCCACTTGTAATAAATCACTACTAAGCAATAAATTGAACATCGATGTATAGTTGAATGAAAACGATGGAACCTATTATCATTTATTTTACATTATGTTTTGTCAAATTAGCTCGTATCAATAGAAAACCGATCTATGTCTTAGTTTGAGCAGAAGATAAAAGACGAAGTCCATTCCGTCTAAAGTACAGATAGCATTTAAACAAAATTTGGACAAAAAGGGATTTATTTTAAGCAGACCTTGAGCAAACTCATTGTTGGTAATTTGGTATTAACTTTGCTTGACGCGTGATTTTTTATCACCTATGAATTCAGAATCAACTCGTAGACTTTTTAAATTCATTGGTAGGCTTAGGAAAGTATGGTTAAAGACATTTATCACACTATTAAATTGCTTTACTAATCCACACTTGTCAAAATTAGTAGACGTTTCGTTCAAGAATCTTCAAAGATGCGATATTTATACACTTAGTAATCATAGTCGAGGTAAATGATAAAGAGGCCGATAGTAGAGTGCCTACCATTCTACAAATCAGGCGGTCGTCACATCGTTGTTGATGTATTTCAAGTCTGGTGCTGTGCAGTCCTCAACCAGAACGATTCTTCGTATGGCTGGTTTGATAGAGGTTTTAGAAATTTCCAATAAAGAAAACAGGACGAATTGTCATCCTTTGAAATGCCAAAAATATAGAATCAGATATGCTACACCCGTTTGCTGCGATGAAGAGCTTGAAATATCTTTACCTCTTGATGTAGGGGTGAACCTTTGATCGTCGTTTCCTTGTAGTTGTATAATGGATGATGGACTTGACATGTTTAAAGCAATATACTGAAAATAAGGGGCATACTTTTCTTGACGATAGCACAGAATTTGAAACGAGAGGCAAGAACCTTTTTTTCACAACCATGAAGTATGAGTCTTTCCTACTCGTCTTTGGTAATTGGAACTATAAATGGTCTTAAAGTATCTGTCAACTACGACATAAAGTCCAAATTTTATCACATACGTATTAAAATTACATTTCTTATTTCTACATTATCATTTATAAGTTATTTAAATAGCATGAGATTTGGTTCAATTAAAGGAGTCGTATAGTGTATGTTGTGACGATTGTACCGCTTATTTAATACTATAGTACTTATGCATTCAAGTATTATTAAAAAAAAAAAACTATTTTTTCTCTGTTCTTTTTTTTCTAACTTCCATGGGCTGTTGCAGGACCCAGTCCCTGATAGCCCACTGGTGTCTGTTCTCTACTAGTTATCTAATTTCTGGGATAGTACGTTTTCTTACTACTTCATGTTTTTCAATGTATTACATATATCTGGGTGAACCACGAAGACATCTCCATTTCTGTCTAGCTGCCAAGAACCATCAGGACTTACTGGTTTCCCAAACCATTTTAGTTGTCGCTCTTCTAGGATGTTACATCAGCAGATCACACGTACGAGTCCTTTAATTTCTGACATAGTCTTCCTTGATCTTATCTGAGGGATTTCATTTCTGCCGCTGTGACTTTGCTTATTCTTGTCGAAGATGGTTTAGGTTTCGTTCTGAACTAAAGTATTGTTTTAAAAAGAAAAAAATAATAAAGAAACTTTACACCTTTGTGTAAGTACGCATGTACCTTTGGACATTGTTTTAACGTTAAAAAAATCTAGTTCATTGATTATTTTAATAATATCGGTTTATTAAAACTTATTAATTAACTAATTGTCTATATCTCTTGTAAATATAAGCGTATGCCCTTAATTTGTCAAATATATCCTTAAATAGAGGTGTAAGAGAGACACAGTATATGCAATTGGCAGTGGCTACTAATACAGGTCAGTAGCTCAGTGGTGCCAATGCCGGCCTTACGTAAGGCAACATGGCGGCCCATTCTGCTCTATCCCGCCTTCAAATATGGACGCGCCCCTCCTATCTGTCACACGTGCCTATCTTATCGCTCTATCTGTTAGCTTTTTGCCTTTTATATGCCGTCTCAAAATATATTTATATTAGCTTAATTGTGGTCAGAACTTACTATGTTAATTAGTTTCTTTAATAACTTATGTTAAAATTATCTACCACGATGTTTAGTTTTAAAAATAAACCATTCTTGAAAAGTTTATAAATCGCTGTTTATACATCAAAATAATTAATGGACCTAACTAATGAAGATTAGTTGTGCAATTGTTTGTTTATACGTCGCACAGTGGTGGGAAGTGTGAAAAAATCTTCCAAAATGGAATGTGTCTAATCGTATTCATGTGTGTGCTTTCTTACATATAAGGTATTAAGGTTAAACGAGTTCTTCCATTTAAAAATATTTGTGAGCCGTAGATTATATCTTTTTTAAACTATACAACAAAAATTATTTCGGCCAAATCAAAACCAACGAAAGTTATTGTTCAAATTGTTATTTTTCAAAAGTAGATTTGTTTCTTGAAATACTTTTTTTCTAAATTTCTCCAAATACTTCCAATTCAATGCTGAAAAAAATCGTTTCGCACATTTTTGATAGAGCAAATAGAATGAGCTTTATTGACCTTTTTGATATGAGTATTTTTCCATAAGTGGATACTTATTGGAGTAACTTTTCTGAAGGTTTTTTTTTTTTCTTTATACATTTTATATTTATTTAAAATCACTTTTCATATCTGGTCATAGCACTGTCACTAACTTTTTTTTTACTTAGTGCGAGATTATTTAAACCCAACGATATCCTTACAGGTTACGTTACTCCCTTTACTATTTACTCCTCAAAAAGATGGTAATTTTATCGGGAGCATTGTGGGTGTAGATAGTGTCCCTAGAGGGGTCACGCCTCCTAGCTCCTACCTGGTCCTTCATAGAAAATATTAGGAAAAGAAATAGTGCGAAGTAAATAAAATCCGAAAACTTAATTTTGCCAACCAGATACCTTAAGAGTCAGCTGGACTGACGAGACTGACTTGATCCCTATCAGTCTAATGACGTAAATGAGAAGTCGATCAACATGGATCTTGTGCAATTTATTTTTCGATTCGTAATGAACAAAAAACTTGTTTCGTCACTATTTTGGCCTTTGCCTAAAAAACAAAAGTGAAACAAACGATATGAATGAAGCTCTCGCAACCTCCACTCCACTTCAAATTTTGAAGGACAGCGTTTTTCGTTTGATAGTGTGCTGGTCTCTTCAAAATAATTATAATAATTAGTGTTAAACATTGATTGAATTAAATTTTGTTTTCAAAATATAGTAGATATGGAATATATATACAGAAATTTATAATTAGAGCTTTAATGATATATATATATATATATATATATATATATAATAACGAAGTTTGACCTAATTACTTTATCTTCAAAAACTTTAATAAACTCCAAAAATCTTTTGAAAGAAGTAATTTTTCTTTCAAATGTCTATAACCATATATTTTTAGAACCGTACACTTTCTGTATAAAATATTCTGAAGTTTTCATGGCATTTAACGCCTTCTTCTTTATTTTGGTGTAAGTAGGTTCACTACTGTTATATCACAATTAAAAATATACAAAATTAGGTGTATAAAAAAAGCCGGCTGCAAGTCTCTGTCTGGGTATTGCGGGGTACTGTATAGCTCCTGCGCCGTGCATATTTATAAGTTATATATAGAGAAAATTTATGATTAAGTATTGTGGTACTGTATTACCCCTTCCCTGTATTCATTTGTGGATTATATATAACGAAAATTCATAATTAGAGCTTTAATATTTTTTTTTTTATTGTAATTTAAAGCTGTTCAAAATAATACAATAGGTAAATATGTTGTATGTTTCATATACACTTGAAATCTTGGGAAGGAACCACCCATTGGTGGTACTTCAAACATTAATTTAAACTAGAAGGTCCCGTGGCCATCTTCTTTTCAGACGCCTTGGATTATCAGGGATTGTTAAGGATGAAAGATTAAGAATTAATGGGTTAGGATGGTTAAGGAGTTTGGAATAAAAAGACGCATATCTGTTTAATAATTTTAAAAATATCTTTAAACAATTGGGAGCCCAAAAAAAAAAATTAAACACTTAATAAATAAATCCTATATTTATTTATGAGTTAGGAGAGGAAGAGAAAGAAGGGAGTGAGGACGGAGAGTGTGATAAAAAAAAAAAAAAACCTTAAAAGGAGATTTTCTATAAGTAAAAAATAGTTTTTTCAATTTCTAAACAATTATATTTAAACATTTTTAGTTTAGCAAGAAATTGAGATAGTCCAATAAGTGTATTTTTTGTTATTTATTGGTATTACTCACAAGCCATTAAAATTTCATGATGTTACTTAGAATTGTTTTCTAGAATTTTTTTTCAATGTTGTGAGTAGACTTTTTCTAAGCCTTGGAATAGTGTATAATAAATAATATTTTTCTAAGAGCTATAAATCATCGACTGAAAAATCTTTGCTTTTGTTATCAGCATAACACTGAGGACGTGGATGCAATGACCGCGTAATTTGACAAGGAATGATCCTTAAAATGGTAGTTTCAAGTTATATTAATTTACTTATTTGACATAAAATGAAAATATTATATAATTATTTCTAGGTAGGACATCTGTCCAGGCTGGGAACCAGTGTTACATCAATTCCTATTCATGGCTTCTTTTATGTAAACTTTATACTTTAGAGCATTAAATTAATGGTGAGCATAAAAATCCTTGGCCGGGATGGAACCCGCATCTTAGGGATGGGTGCTAGGGGCATGCAGGCTACCACACATCAGGGAAAATGTAATTTATTTTAAACCTTCTAAAATGTCTAAAATATATCTATACAAATAAAAAAAATGGCTATTATCGGTATTGGTAAAGTTTAGTTAAACGTAGTGGGATTATTGTAGACCTCCGGTGTTTAGTCAAAAGGGCATGGGTCAACATTTTTACGAATATACATACATTTTTTATGCCTTTTCGAGGAACAAGCGGATCAAGTCTCAGACGAGTCTATATTTAACATTGACTCATTTGAGACTTAATTAATTTGTATTTACGAAAAAAAAGGAAAATTATTGGTATGATAAAAAATGATGACTCATTCTCTTTTGACCTAACACCTCATTGTGATTATTTATTATGTGTATTTATTTGTAATTACTTTTCATGTATAAATTATATAACAATTTATATAATTACTATTGAATGTGTTTTATTTATCCATAGCAGGAACTGAAATATTTAGTTATTTTTATGTTTAAGTTTGATAACTATGTTGGTGATTTAATTGTTGTTCTTGGCTTTTTTCTCTATCAAGATATGCTTATGACATTATACTATGTTTCCTTTCAAAAAAATATGTTATTGTGAATTATAATATATTAAACAATCCATAAAATTCTTAAAATTACTTCTTTTTTTTCTTCGAAAATTAAAAGTTTGCAAATTAAATGATTACACCTCTTTTCTCATTCACATTCATATGTAAACTTTATTTTAGTTGGAAATTCTTGAGAAGTTACTTTCGAAGTACCTACCTATAAGAAAAGACATCTTCTTGAACCGGTATCCGCTCCTGGCTTACTTAGGGGAATCCAGATCTTACTGGAGGGTTATTACGCCCGGGTACTATTGGGCTCTGCTACTTCCTTTGTCCAATGAACTGTTTAGTTTTCTCTGAACAGACCTTCACAATCCGTTTTACAATCCTCCTTCATTTGTTATTAGTTTTAAATCACTAGAATTTACTCATTATAGTTTCTCAAAATGTTTACTGATACTAATTCCTAACTATTAATATTTTAATGGTTTACGTTTATGTTTTCTAATTAAAAAAAGATTTATTGATATGACCGATCAGTTTTATATAACTGAGAAATTATTTTGGAAATTTTATTTTTCTGTCATAATCAATAGAGAAAATTCTCTTTTTCGTTATTTACAGCGACCAATATTGACAATGAACTAATATTTATCTAAGATCTCTTCTCGTTAAAATTGAATCCAAAGTGTACACTGTTTCCATATTACAGGTTGTAACGATGAAGTTTCATTATTATCTAAAACTTTTAGTTTGTATTATTAATTAGTTTTAAAGATGTAGATTTTTATTATTATCCTACTTAATAATTAGCCTACTAGACGATGATATTAATAAAATGGTGGGAGGATGGGAGAGTTTATTTTTTTAGCGGTGCACTAAATTTAGAGTGTCCCGGTATACCTACATCTTTATCCCTCATATTTCTACCTTTTTTGAAATTTATATTTCATTTCTTTCTGAGTAAACTCGTTGTAAACTGCATGGGCCTTTTGAGTGTATCGTTAATATCTTAATATAGCCCTCTACAGTTCTCCAGCGCCCTTAACTCTTGAATTTCTTTCTGAATGAGGTACTTGTATTTTCAGATTTTTATAGTTAATACGATTTTAAGACGAATTCATGTTGGGAATTTTTTGATCCGGCGCGTACTGATTAATATTTGTATTTTTTTTTTTTGAGGCTATCATTTCACTCAACCACGTATCGAACTCTATTCCAATTATAAAGGTAGTTTGAATAAAAATATAATAATACATCATCATTATCCATTTTTATTGATTAAAATTGTTATAAGAATAAATAAATTGAATAGAACAATAAAACACACAAGGAAGACTAATTTATCTAAGTCGTAAAGATTGTTACCGCCTAGAATGAGTACGGACCTAATCAGCGGCTAGAGCCCGTTGGTATAGACAAAGTAGATTAAATAAATAAGGTAGGAATATGAGACTACAAGCTTATTAGGTAAATTACAAAATAACTAATGAATAAATAAGTAACAATAACAAAGGGTCAAAAATTAGTGATTTAAAGAAGAAGTATAATTGGACTAAATAAGTGTTAATAAAGATGTGAAAATCAATTAGACTTTTAGACGAAAGGTGACGGCAGGATATTATAAAAAGCGAAAGGAACGTAAAAAAGGCTGAAGGTCAGAAATATATAATGTAATTATGAGTTGTCAAAAGAAAAATTTTAAACATAAATAATAAACCATGAAAATACGTTGTAATAAATATTTATGGAGAGGAGTCATTTGTTATTGTTAGGGACAGTGGCTTGAATAGAACTATTGTCGAAATCAAATGAGTAATTTAATGATAAGGAATGTTTGATGAGTTTTGAGGCAGGAAAGTTAAAGGGGAAGATAGAATTTTTGTGTTGAGTGGTTTCCATAATAAGTAGCTGCCGAAATATGGATACATTTGGCTAACGAAATCTTTTCTGATTTTTTATATCTACGATTACCTCGAGGACTGTTTCTTCAATATTAACTATTTAGGTGGCCTGTTCCTCCGCATATTGTCATTAAACTTCAAACTACTTCGCAATGGTCTGAACATTTTCATTCGTTTTAAACGCTTCTCGTAATTCACATAAAATTAAGCTTATAAAATAATACTTCAAGGTTGATCTGTTTTATTGAAAGCATGTTTGAAATTCTTTGCACTTGATGGTATTTTTAATGTTTTCTTAATAGTGACCATTACGTGTTTTTAGATGGAAGTAATGATGGAAAGATAATTACTTTGTGTACAGTAGAGATAATTAACTTTTATTAATTTCCAGAAATGAAATTGTGTCAAGGTAAGAAGAATGGGGCGAGCCAGGTATCCGCCTGTGCAGTCATCATTCTGGAAATTCATTTGAAATTAAAATCGATCTTTTAAATAAATTGAATGGTAATCTTATCTGATTATTTTATGCAGCTCATTGTAATGGCATTTATTTATCCTGTACTATTCTTCAAGTAAATAAATTACGGAGTGTTTTCCACAATTTTATGTTTTCAAATGTTTGATGTCTGTCTTCTTACGAAATACCATTGTTTTCCTCGATCTAGGGTTTCGTAGATTTCTTCTTTCCCTCTGACTGTTGTAGCCAACGATATTTTATTATTCATACCAAAACTCACATTAATTATCTCGAAATCATGATTTTGATTTCATTTCTATCCTCTCAATTTGTGTACTGACATTACAGGTCACTATTTTTTCCCCTACTGTTTTGGACTGAACCTTTTACAGAATAATCAAATTGTATTTTATCTGTTATACGTCGTAAAAAAACAAAAACAAGCCGAAATCAAGAAAATATGCCTTATATACTTTGTACTTATCACGATAGAAAAAAAAAGTTAAACTAAAAAGTGATCAAGAACAAACATTTACAGCGAAATCACTATTTTGGGTATACCTAAGTATCTTATGTACTGACTTCACTATTTGTGCATTATTCTACTGAAGCTTAATTATAGTTATGTCAATTAATTTAAAAAGGTTGCTATGAAGGATTTATAGAGAAGCATTCCTGGCAAGATCATTTTCACGGTCCGAAAGATGTCTGAGTCGAATCTGGCTTCAACAAGGAGTGTTCTCACATAATCCCGCAATTATCGGAGTCAAATTCGACAACCCTCCGTCTATACAGCTATCCGTTCAAGTACTGGAATGGTCAAATAGAAAACGTATTATGTATTAAAAAAATTGAGTGATTACTGGAGTAATTCATTATTTGAAACTTATTATCTATCAAAGAATCTGTACTGAAAATATTGGGACGGATTCCTTCAGGAAATCAAGCTTTGAAACGATTTTTTTTTTTTTTTTTTTTTTATAGATTTTCCGACAATTTGAATGTAAGTCGTTATGTAAAATAAATTACTCCATCTTATTGGAAATTCCTGAGTTAGGTGCGCTGCGAGAGGTTAGAGAATTAACAATATCCTCACATGGCATTGTTATGACCCATCAAAAATCAAATTAAGATTCCAGAAATTATAGGGGTAAATGATAGTGAACGTGTGGACGCTCTATAAAAGAGAATATAATTATAGAACCGCAGCAATCTCTTCAATGAGCCAGAGACCCCCTATTTAACCCCACTCATCCCTATAATTGTCTTTTAAGTCCACTACAGTGTTCGCATTGAAGTTCTGGAAAAAATCAGGTTTTCTACTAAAATCTCACTCAGTCGATAGTTTTGAGAGAAATGCACTGGAATCTACCGTTCCGCTTTTCCCCTCACGATTGGACAAGCACAATTCGGAATTTCTCAGGGTAGATGTAAATATTATGTAAATTTACCTCTGCTAAGATTTTCTATTGCATTTTTCTGTTTATTTAATTCGCTATTTTTTAATAAATTGAATTTATGAAAATTAAGGCGTGAATGAATTCCTTTATGATTATCATGTCTTAATTGAGACAAATCATAAAATTTCACAATATAAATAGTTTATATATTTCTACTTTTTGTTTTTATTTATACATTTAAATATATTTCCAGTTTTGTAAGTTATATATTTATCCTTAGCCCATTTATTGCTGGAGAGGTCTTAACTGTGGTTAAGATCTGGTAGTACATCCTTCTTACCTGAAGAGCTCCCGAGTGAGTAGTGATGGCTGTAACTGATAGTCTACTCGAGGTCCCTGGCCTGAATCAGCCATTGTCTCTCTCGGGATTCTTAATTGTTCTAAGAGAAAAATATTCTCATTGTCCTTGCCCCTTCTCACTAACCATGGGAACTGCTTGTTTTGGCTCTTTTCAAATAGCTCCTTGCAATTTTTATTTTTATTGGCACAAGAACATAAATTTATGCTAATTGTTTATTCAGGGTGCTGCAAGCCTCAGTTAGTCAAACATCAAATTTTCCAGCAACATATAATTACATGCTGTACGTATTGATCAGTTATATATAGTTTTGCATCTAATTATAAAATTGAATATGCATCATCTTAATAAAATATGTCCTCAATTGAGCCAAAAAATATCACGATGCTTAGTCAAAACTAAAACATACACTTCAGAAATATTATTAAGAAACAATTAAACCCACGTTGATTATCCTACAATATACACATTTTTTTTTTAATACCTCTGTAAGAAGTTAACCAAAAACAATTCTCAGATTAACCACGCCAAACAAAAATCCTTAAGTCTTCATTACTAATATAATTTTGGTCATTGTTCTGTGTACAGGTACTAATCTATTCTAAGGTACTAATCTATTCTAACTACTGAGGTTTGTTCAAGGTTTTACTCTGTGGTGCAGCAACCATTATAAAAGTCAACCCTTAGGCCAGATTTAAACCCGCGCCGTTGCGGATTTAAAGTTGATAAGGTGACCCTTCAATTCCCCTGGTTACCAAACGGCCTCTTTAATATTATAAAAATAGTCTAAGAGGGATGGTAAAGATAAGTAGTACCGCTTTCGAACTAAGAAGATCCCTCATCCTGCTTTTCTTCGGTTCAAATTGTGTAGAGTGTTTACAGTAGCCATATCTTGTACAAGGGGTGGTGATAAAGTTTGTCATGAAATGACTATAACTATGAAAGTTTTGTATGATGTTTTAATGTGGTCTCTTGTACACTAGGTATGTGGAAGTCTGGTTGCAGTGTTTTGTTACTTACTTACTATCGGTAATCGTATAATATGAACCAGTGTTTTTGATTGAAATGTTTGTTATATAGATGCACCTTTATTTTTTTTTTAAAACGTATTACAGGCCTAGTTTACACAAATTTGTGAAGTGACGAGAGAATTTTTACTATTCCTACTCATATTGTTCTGTTCATTAATCAGCTATTTTTCAAGTTATGGCACTCTGTGGAAAAAAAAAGAGATGAAGTCTGGCACGTCCCCAGCATTCTCCCCTCTTTCGAGGTTTACTTAGGATTAGCTTCAGTTATGTGGTTGCGGATGGTTTAAGAAAAAACATATTAATATTGTGAGAAATCATATGCAGCCGATCATCCTCCAAGCCTTGCACAAGGGTAGTCCTTGTCTCTTGCAAGAGGTGCTGAGCTATGGAAATTTACTGATAAAACGTATATGGCGTCTTTCGTGGTAAGCAACGGTTTAATCGTTCCATCAGGAGTGTGTGTATGGCAGTCGGATGTCCTCTCTATCTGATTGTCGGTTTGTTGCTGGAGCTCATGCATTTTAGTTTCCGATTTTAAACAGCAAATTCTACTTTTGTTTTTTATTATAATTGAAATCTATCATAGTAGGCCATTCTCATTAAAAAAAACTAAACTGGAATTTAACTAAAGATGAATCAGCATCAGACATTCTTGTTATTCTCTAGGATAGTTACTGTGTATGTTTTTTAAATGATAAAATAGATAATAGTAATGCATAGGATAGCTCCTTTGTACATTATCTACTGTGTGTATCACTTATGTATTTACTTCATAATAATTAGGGACCAGTGAATAAATTAGCTGTAAGCTTTTTAGAAAATTAATGAAGTATGTAATGGACATGGGGGTGATTATCCTGATTAATCAGTAATAATGATTTTCGATGATCCCAGAGTGTTAACTTAATCCCTTATACTTTTTTTTCAGTCTATGTTATAGTGTTTATTTATTTCTCTGTTGGACAGTATTGAAGTATTTGAAGGAACTAGTAGGCAATGACGAGGTTCCATCTTCATTTCCGTCCCCTCAGAAACCATTTTTCAAGCTCTTTTTATTATCCCATGACCAATAAAAGTATCATTTTGGAACGTTTTAGTAACAGTGGACGATATGGAACATTGGAAAACCGAAAAGAAACGTGAGATAACAACTAGGTGGAACCTCATCGTGTTGTCACTAGGCTATACCCTAGCCCAGGATTAAATTGTTTTAATCACTTTTTAATTAATAATAATAATTAATTGATGATTGATTATTTACGTGCTACACTATGGTTATTTACGTGCTATTGATTATTTAAATGCTATATTAATTATTTACGTGCTACACCATGGGATTCAATTATAATAACGAATCATTCGTGAATAATCGGAATCATTTGAGTGGTAGTGTTGATTTCCATTATAATAAAATTTAATAATTTCTATAAACTGTTCCTGAAATGGACATTGGACTTATCAAAAAAATGTTTATCTGTTCAAATTTTATTATATTATTATTAGGTTTATTGTTCAAGTTCTTGGAGCCTACCACCATTCCTGGCCGTTTTATCTACGTATCAAGGTTCATTAGATTTTTAATGCGTACTTTATATTTATCCTTCTGATTTTATGAATTTGGCCTTTCTGCAGACAAACTGTATCTGTATTTCCTATCTGGTTGGAATGTGACCTGTCTGTTAAATGAAATAACTTAGGGCAGTTTACATCTATCTAAGGATAAACAATAATCATTTCATTTTTACATCACTCGCTTGCTAATTGGGCTCTTGCCTTATTGGAGGTTATAGTGTCTCTAATTATAACGGAAAACTGTAAGTTTGAAACTAAGGTTTAATAGAGTGAAGTAAATCAAATTAATACGAATATAGTTGTTCTTGTTATTAATATCATGTTGGGGATGGGAAGCTTCCTTACCGCGACCCCAATGGTTTATTGACGAGTTTCTATGATATTATTTTACGTATGATGCTATTACTCAGTTGTAGAAGCCTCTGATACCACAACAGCTCGATCGCGGCTTCAAACAAGAACCTTTATGACGTTCGATGGAATTCTTAGTGGTTCTAAAGGGTGAAATTTGGAGACCTCTTAGGTGCAATGTACATTGTTCTCGATATTGATCACCATAAAGTCAGTCTACATTATTTGGTGAGGGGAACAAGTCCGGCAAGTGGGCCTAATAGTTCTTTTTGCCAACTCCTGACGGCTTCCTAAGTTGCCGCCGCGTACTAACCAAGGTGGGAGTGTCAAGTTTCATTCCTCGAGACCGCCGAAAAATGAATATTAACTGCCCCAGGTGGAAATGGAACCCACAACGTTCCGATTCGAGCCACGGTATTCTTAAATTCCGTCCCGATGAACGTTTTCATATCAGTTACCCCACAGAAATGTAAAAGTCACTTAGCATGTTGAGTTTTCCTAAAACTGACCGTTGCATTACCTTGGGAGACTCTTCTACCCCCAAGGCTGGACATGTTTACTATATTAACTTTTTACGAGAAAACGTTAACATTCGACAGTAAAAGTGATTATTTGAGGCTTCATGTACTCGCGTCTCACGTGGCAATATTGACATTATCTTTGTGAAGTCAGCTAAAAGCACTCTACTTCATTCCCGAGAGGGGTTCAGCCACACTTCATCAGGAGTACTTTCCACAGCGTCGGCATCTCCTTCTTAAGACTAAATACATTGAAAATGAAAAGAAATAAAAAAAAAAGTACATCATAGGTGTTGCATTTTTAATGTACTTTCCTAAGTTATGATGTCTTAGCAAAGGCCAATCTATAACTGAAATTAAATCTTTATTGTTAAGGGCATTTGGGGAGGAATTTTATTTAGAAAGAACCAAATTTTATTTACGCTTCTCGTTTTTATATTAATTATTGACGTTCTGAACACGGAGAGTCGATATTCATTTAATATAGACAGATATGTATTTGATAACAGTGTTGACTTTTGTGTAGTTGTGAGTTAGACCAACACATAACCTGGAAGATTGGATTTGAATTGACCCTTTTAGATTAGGGTTTTAACAGGTTTAATTGCGTAAGGCTTGTAAGCAATTCTTGTTGGCGCATCGAATCTTCAGGTCTAAATAATTTTTATTATTACTATTTTGTCAAAATTTTATTTTAGGAGTTTTTTTTTATTATAGATGAATTTTCAAGTCATAAAATTGTTGACGTACCATTAACTGCGAGGTTCTATTTAAACTGATCTGGTTCGATAAGAAGAGGTATTTACGGTTATTTAAAACAGCATTGCTGAGACCAGTTACAGACACTTAATAGTGTTTAATGCTCATTTCATTTCATTGTATTGTTTTATAGATTTCAAACCTGAAAAATAAAGAATTCATCTACTTATATGGATATTTCAGTCGTTGGCGATCGTTCAAACGAGAAAATATAAATCTAGTTACAGTAATAAGAAGGGTGTCGTAAATTACTTTGCTATTCTGTTATTGATTAGATAATTCCACCGGAGTGAATTGGAATTAGCAACTTGGTGGCTACAGATTTTTGACTGACGATGTATGATAGTTGTTGACATTTTGGTCGCTAAGAGTTATGAGAACAATTAGTGGCGGAGAGATACAGAGGAGCCGGGGCGCAGAGCGCACACTATTGACCTACTGTAGCGGCCTTGGGCCAGTTGTGCAACCCCCTCCCACCCTACACCTGTTACACCCCACCTCTTTCAGCATCCCTCGTCTACTTACACCAATTTACTCCTTTACCACTGTCAATTATTTCTATAGTGGAAATCTTTGGTTTTGCGGATGTACTTATATATATATATAACTGACGTGGCACTGTATTTTTAAAAGTATAAAAAAAAAAGTATAATCTTATTACATGAATTTAAATTAATTTGACTATTTTTCGTCAAAATCATTCAAGTTTTGTGAAATATTCTTTCCTTAAATAACCCCGGAGGAGAGGGGTAGGGGTGATTTAAACTCAACTGAGTAAAATATAATTAATGATTTTTTAGATAAATGTTTTATAAAACAATTACCGAGTCTGTTTGTTTTCCCAAATCATTTTTTGTCTTACTTTCATTTGTACTTTCTGTTTCTCTATTCTCTTGTTGTTTATAGTTTTTAATATAAAATAGATCATTAAATAATAGATATAAATATGTATTTAGTTTTATTTTTGAGTATTTTTCTATCCGATATTATTTATTAATTTTTGAATATTGATTTTCTTGAAAAATGACTAAATAGTAATTGTTGTTTTAATTGAGGTGGTCAAAAGGTTAAGGCTAACTCAATTTGTTATAATTTATAATAAATAAAACTAAACTAAAATAGTCTTTCAAGTGAAACTTTGTCACAAGAAAAGTACATGAAATAATACCAATTTAAAGGAACATAGTAGTAAAAAAAACTTATTTTATAAAATTAAAATTTAAAAAATTCAGTGTTTTTTTAAAATTAAAACATTTATCTATTATGTTTTTATTTATATTTTTTTAAAGGCCGTTATTTTTGATAAATACGTAATTTTACTAGAAAAATTATTATGATTATTAATTTAAATATTTTAAGCTTAGAAGGATTTATCTAAATTAACACACTAAGCTAGGGCAAAGAAGGGTAAATGTAGACACAATTAATTGAAAATTCCTGTTATAATGTGCATTTTACTATCGGTTGTACGTATATTTATTTAAAATTCAAATGAAACAGAGAATAAATATAAAACTATGAATCAGCATTTAGCTAAAAAAACAAAAAAAACATCGAAACTAAAACTACAACGAATAGAATTCTGAGGCTAATATGATAGTAGGAGTGAAAGGGTTTTCTCCGTCATGTTTGGTCGTTAAGGTACTGGTTGTAAAGTTCTTAATTTATTTAACTTACAATAGGATTTCATTAATACTAGTTTCTTCCAAAGAGCATAAAGTGGATCCCTATACATATTTAAAAGGAAATAGTTGGGATATTTGTCCAGAATACACTATTGAAATTTTTTTCCAAAACATTCCATTTCTACATGGGAAAAATTTCAGTATATCCCCGATTTCTCCAGTAAAAAAAAAAAATTATATTGAAAATAAAACGTTTTGGGCGCGTAGCTTAATTTTGTAGGTAGTTTGACTGCAGATGTTTTTGGGTTGGTGATTAAATTCCCAACAAATAAAAAAACAAAACATTGAATTTGGACAATTGATAAATAAAAAAAAAATCATTTTAAGTCATGATGATTTTGAACCAAACAGATGCTAATTAACAAAAAAAGTTAAAAATGTATTTGGCCGGTTTTAGAATGCCAAGCCTCATTTGCATTTTAATAAGATTCTTATTGTTTTTTCAAAATTAATTTATGTACAACATTAGAACAAGATTTATTTACGTGTGTAAAATAATTTTGTTTTTTACTCGCCTGAAAGATCTTGATTTCGATTGTTTATTAAAAATTGTCAGTTGTTGATTTGTGTTAGCGCCGCTTGCGTAACCATTACGTCAGCAGTTAGTATAGTTTAATGTAATGTACATCCTCCTCTATCCGATCTTCCTTCTTATAGATAATTCCCTCTTACATTAATTTTCTCTCTATCTTTATTTTTATTTTTTAGTGTTTCTGTTTCTTCATTCTGTTTGTTGGAGCATCTAAAAAGTTTTATTTCTTTATGATTTTTTTTCGATTTTCAATCTTGACTTGAGTTAGATATTTTATACGATATAGGCCTTACATTACGTAGGATACGTAAGGCTCTGGTACTACTTATTGGAAAACATCTTCTCAGCACTCCTCCTAATTTTGAGTGAATTAATAAAAATGAATAGGATGAAGTTCGAAAACATTAAACAGCTCTGTTTTTCCTTAAAGGTTTGAAAATGTATGATTCAATATGGCAAAATGAAACTAGGCTGAATTGGTTGTCGCTATGTTTGCAGCTAGTGTCAAGCGGCTATGTGGTCAGTTATGCGTAATTCTTCACAAGGTCGATTTCCATTTTATGTAGCGGTCTACTACATTTGTTTTTATTTGTGTAATATTCATAATTATTATTATCGATACTGAGTCTACGAAGTCGATACTGTTCTTAATCTTTTGAATAAATTCTGAGGTGTCGCTGTATTCTATTATGCAATATCTCTGCAGTTAAGATTTATTGCTAAGTAGTAAACAGTTTTTTTACATCCACTTACATATTATGGAATATATAGTAAGGGGATGTATTGCGTTCATACACAATTTCGAATTCGAGTTTTCGACGGAAATATTCGTTTTGAGGACCACTGAGTCCAAATAATCAAGTCTCCAAAAACGTCCAACTTAACTCAGACTTAAGTTCGTTCGTCTCACGAAACGAAAATTACATTTTTTAATATATAATACTTGACACCATGGGAATCATCCACCATCACATGCATGGAAACTGATGACTAATAGAATCATCCAGAGGAAGGATGACATGCATACATTGCATATTTTTCTTGTGATTTTATTATTTTTGTATGTATTTTTAGTACATATTTTTTTCTTTTTACATATTTTTTTTTTTTTCCTTTTTCGGCCAAGACTCCCATTGGGGTCCTATACTGCCTAACCATGGTTGGGGGTCATAGTTCTTCATTTTGTGGGACCGCCACTCAATGAAAAAGTCGACGTTCCAGGCCGGATTCGAACCGGCACCGCCAATAGACATCTAATTGGTAAGACTGTGTCTTAACCACTGAGCTATGGGCGGCCCTTACATATGTTTGTTACTTTTTTATGTCTATTTGTTTTTTTTTGTTTTTTGTGTATATTTATATATCTATCTATCACTACATTTATCAATTCTATGGCATACATATGACGAGTTTATATTCTATTTATTTAAAATGAATATTAGTTGCATTTTGTATTTTAGGTGTGTTTTATTTATGTTAAAGAGGGGAATAATAAGGGGTAAAAAAGAGGAAAATCACATTGAGTTGAAAGAGAAAATATGAAAAAAAAAGAAAGAAAAGGAAGAAAAAGAAAAAGTGGGATTAACAAAAAACTTTTTAATGAAGTACAGAAAAAATAATGAAAAAAATAAATGAACCACACCGATGAAAAAAAAAGTATACACTATTATAATATATTGTTTACGTGTTATATCTATATGTTGTAAGAAAAAAAAAATTGTCTAATTAGATTTGAATAAGTATCCTGTGTAGCTAGGAACCCAATAAAGTTGGGAAGCACATCTTTGTTGTTTTTTAATAAAGTTTTTCTCTGGTATATACATGGGATGTTATTGCTACTTTTTCGATAAAATCAACTGTCTGGAAATGCTACTTTATTTAATAGATTTTTCATACTTTAAGATTTTTTTCGAAAAGAACTTTAACGATTTTGACTAAACTTCAATGTAGATTCAGATGTAATCAATGTACGGTCAAGTGTACCGCCTAGTTCTTATTTTCATTTCATTGAAATGAAGTCTGCCAGCGCTTAAATGTCCAATTTTCAAAGTACCTTCCTCTATTGTACCATATCCGTATCTCTCATTAACACGAACCATGATTGGAATTGATAATTAACTAAAGGAGAAAACGATTTTCACGCAACCGCCTAAAAGAGAATGGGAATCTGAAATCTATCTGTTCCAGTCTCATTCTATAGTCCTCGGCTTTGTTAAACTGTTTTATTCTAGGTAGGAAGGAAGTTAATAATCGTTTTTCACACCTTAAGAAACCTTTAAATACGATTTTTCATAGAAAAAATTATAAAAATTTTTAAGTACCTTTAAATTATTTTATTTGAAAAAAATTAAGCATTCCTTATTTTTAATGGTGATGAACAATGAATGAATATAAAATATAAATGAATTTGTTAATTATTGTTTTTCCATGGTAGTTATTACAATAGTCAGATTTCACTTTCACTTATTTTAAAAAAATATATAGTAAGGGGATTGTCATTCTAAATTTTAAATGTACGATGATTAATTTCATCTTAAGTTGATTAGTAAAAATTGTGTAATGCGCCCTCTAGTTTTTTTGTTTACATTTAATTTTAAATGAGATTTCCGTTATGGAGTCCTGGCAATATGATGCAATCTAAAGATGAAACATTAACATTGCTATTACTACTGTCTATCAGCCATCCCTAACCATCCCCACTAAGCAATCCTCTGATGGAACGTTCCAAGGAAAATGATGGATTGCCAGACAATTCCAATCAGACAGGCCCGCCGTTTTTTAGGAGGTAATATTCCAGGGGTCTCGTAAAAGTTGGTTAAAAAAAATGTGTTGCAAAAATGTTCTTGAAAGAATATATGCTAATAAAAAAAAATTTAAATCTTTTGTATTATCACTTATTTTATAATATTATTTTATGAGAGGAGAAGATGGTTGGGGGGTGCAATCAGCAGAGAAAACACAAATAAACATAAGAATTATTTATTTGTGTCTACGTTTCGACCTGATTTTCAGGTCTTCATCAGGGCTATAAAAACAAAAAGAAATAACAACCATCATTAATTAATATCTATGGAATAAGACAGTAGTAGATTAATAACACTATTATTTATATCCATATAAATGTGAGTAATAAATAAATGATACAGTGGGTAAGACTGCTATATTGATGACTAACATTAAAAACCTTCAACTTATATAGTTGAGTAAAAAAAAATGAGTTAAATTAATAATGGAGCGTATGTAAAAACAATATTTTAAAAAGAAAGAACAAGGTAGAAGAAGAAATATAAGGAGAATAGGAAATGAAGAATGAAGACTTTGTTATGTATATTTCCAAATTTGTTAGTCTATTATTTATTTTATTTTTTCTCTGAATGATGGTTGTTATCTCTTTTTGTTTTTATAGCCCTGAAGACCTGAAAATCAGGTCGAAACGTCGGCACAAATAAATAATTCATTTGTTTATTTGTGTTATTTTCTGCTGACCGCACCCCCCGACCGAGGAGAAGATATTTTTACGGTCAACTATTTTCACCTCAATATTATTTTATCTTTTTTTTTTCTTACTCTTCTCTAGAAAAATTTTTACCAGGCACAAATATAAATAATATAAATATACAAAGTATATAATTATATTTTTATATCAGTCTCCTTTAACCATTTATTATTAGGTTTAAGATGTTATATGAGAGGTTTAGTTTATGGATCTATGGTAATAAAGAGGCCAATAATAAAGAATGTACAATAGTTTTAGGTGATTGGTATACAAATAGATTTAATGAATTGGCTTGGGTATAATTGCTTGTGATTGAAAAATTTAATATTTGGTGCATCCATTTAAAGTCTCCTTGATATAATAGCTTTAGTGTCGAAACATTGGATAAAGATAAAGAAATTTCTGTAATTATGTGGATATGATTAGAACAGGATCATTTACGTTTTAAAATAAAAAAATAGTTCAAACCGTATAGTCTCATTATGAAAAGTTTATGTAATTATTATTAAATATTTAAAATTATTGAGGGAAAAACCATTTGGACCACATTAAACTCTCATTTTTTTTTTTTTAAACTATATAATAATGTTTCTTGAGAGTTTTATTCTATCTCTCTCTCTCTATATATATATCCGCTAAAACCTATTAAGAGATAAAATTGGATCATGGGTTCAGTACTTTCGTGAGGAAGAACTGCTTTTAGAACAACAGTTGTACTGGGTATTATTATACCACTTTATTAAGCTGAGTGAGTGGGTCTCCCGAACCCATAGGGCTGACTCACGGCTACAGTGAAATAGAAAATAATTATCTGCCATAGCCGGATTCTAATCCGGGTCCTTGGAGTTTTTAGCATAGTGCCTTACCATTGAGCTATCCACTCCCAATGTACATATCGCACTAGTATTTCTAAAGTGACAACTCAAAAATCGGTGTTTTTGAGTTATGACTATGAAAGAAATTGGTAAATATATCTTTATGAATCATCAAAACTGTATCAACCTAGCTTCAGAGCTTGTCCGCCAGAGGGCACTTGTGTCACTTTTGCTGCCTTAATGCTATTCCCCTCCATAGGCAAGAGTGTCACATTTCCAGAAATGTAAGTTTTAGACTTATGTCACTTTAGAAATACTAGTGCGATATGTATATGCATATTTTTCATTATGGGACTATTTATATTATTTTTCTTATTATAACATAAATGTAGTCCGAATTTTGTTTTCCCCAACCATTTTGATTGATATTAAGTAATTAAAAATTAATCCCGTTAAAAAACAAGTAACCATAATAAAGTTTTTTATGATAAATGTAAATAATTATTATTAAATTATACTTCATGTACATATTTCATATAAAAGGATTAACTCATGTTATTATAATATAGTAGTTAGTTTTCTTAACACTTTAATCCGTATATGAATGATATTTAAATAAAGTAGGTCACATGAAATATTGAGCGGTAGGAGTTGAGGTGTATTATTTTCCCCCGGTTTGGGCTTAGCAGACGTCAGCCCTGGAATAGGCTCTATATATATTTGTCCATTCCATGTAGGGGTTGAACTGACGCCATTGTTTCTTTAATTTGTGTTTTTCATATGCTTTCGGCTTAGGGAAGACTGCGTCCATGGAACCGCCTGGGCGGCGTCCTGTTACGTCGCGTCACGTCATCTACATTCCGCGAACTGGCGGAACACTTTCGCCCCTATGAGAGTGAGACTTGAAGAGAGAAGCTGCAGAAAGTGAAGAAGTGGGCTAAGGTCGGGCGACCCAGTGACCCAGTTCGGCTTCGACATTGACACACTGGCCCCTCTTCCAAAGGACGCGTATGATACAACGATATCTTATGAGCAGTGCGGCTAAATCTGGCATCGCTCCATTCTTATACATCTATCGTTATAGATCAGAGTTTAGTCACTCAGGAAATTAATTATAATGACGTATGGCTAATTATGTGCTTTGTCACGGCTTAAACATCTTGCCAAATGTTTTAATGTTGGCATATTACGTATAGTATTTAATGACTACGGTTAGGATTTTTATCTGATATTTGAAATATATACATACATATGTAATTAAAAAATTAAAATATTTATTATAATAAAATTATGAAACTATTATGAAAAAAAACCCTGAGAATTTATACAATACTGTATAACGGTCTTATATGTTAAAAGATAGATGTAAAAAAGAAAAATATAAATTTAATTTTAATAGTTATTATAATTCCTTTTCTCATCAATAAATTTGCAAGAGAAATATTTTTTTAAGTTTTCAAAAACAAATCGAATTAGGAATTTACTCTATATTAGTTCTTATTGTAAAATTTGATCTTTAAATGTAAATTATTGGTGATTATTACCTTCAATAATTCTCTTTTATTCGTGTATGACATTATAATATATCACTAAGTGATGGCCGGCGCTTATTGATGTGAAATGTTTTTTCGAGACCGGTGAAGATTAACTGCTCCACGAAATAAGAATATAAAAATGTTAAATACTTTAGTAGATATTCAGGTTTTAATTTAAATAATTTGACCCATTCCAGTTTCAGTTTGTTTATTTTTAGTTTAGGGAATCTATTTTTAATATTATGACAAGCTACGAAACTTCTATCTTTCTAATAAAATAGTAAAAATAATTAAAACTTAAAAGAATGATAAGTAATTAGCAGATTTTAATTACATTTTTGTCATTTGTATGTATAGTGAAATTTAGGTTTTTTATATAATAAAGAAAATAATAAATTTATACTGTCACCTCTTCAAGTCAGTACTTATCAGAAATATTTTAGTAAAAAACATTAATCATTTTGTTTTTAACTCATCAAACATTCTTTCGTTTCTTCGCTCAAGACTTCCACTGGAGTCCTATGCAGGCCGAAAAGTCAAATACAACAATTCAAACTATAATTGAAAGAAATTACCAAATTTTTTGAAGTCTAATTTGCTCTCATTCACGAAACGACATTGCATTATGTTCCCGTCCAACCAGCAATCCAATTCTGTATGTCCAGATTGTTCACAAGAACGCCATTGTACATGCCACATTCTGTGATCACGTGAAAAGGGTCTTCCACTGCACTATATCCAGAGCATTTGTGCCCTTTCTGGTGCCAGTAAGACCACGATTTGTACGGTCATGTTAGTCTTCAGCCTTGTTAATACTGGTATATGTTTCCTATTTAGTACTGTATTAATGTTGGAGAACCATGGTCATAGGCTAATATTGGGTTGTATAATGGAATGGTCCTTGCCCTTTGATCTTCACTCCCAGGCATATCTGTCTAGCCATTTGGTTTTGTTTGACCCATTTAACAACTTCCTTTACAGGTAGCTTAGCATTCTGTCCTTAGTTTAGCATAGTCTGCCGTTCATTCTCGTACAGACCAACATGACCTGGAGCCCACTGGACTCTGAAATTGTTTGTGGAATGGTGGACCTCCTGGATTATATTACTAATTGAGTATGATGTACTGTTTTGCTTGTGGATATTTCTGAGAGTTACATACATGAGAGGAATCCATTAAAATTACAATTTATGTGTTATTATACGATCTTTATGATTGGAAAATTCGAAAACTTGTTTAATTCTGCATTGTAAATAATATATTTTGAAGGGAGGTTCATAAACAATTCTTGCTTACATCATGTTTATGTGGGTATCACATAAACCTATTGGATTTTTGGCACTGGTTGCATCTGTAAATATGATATGATTGTGATGGTTTTTAAAATTTGGGACAGCATTCTTAGTGTTTTCTGTTTTAGAACTGTTGCCGGATAGTGAGGTTTGGAAAGGTCTGCAGATTTAGTTTAGGATTGGTTTTATCATGATTTGTTTGTGACTTTGGAATAGGGGTATAAAGGTTGGGTCGAGTGGTCTGGTAGAGGTGGCTAGTGTGTAAATAGACTCATTGTTTACTATAGACGCATAGTTCATTTAGAGCCTAATCACATTTTGTCGCATTAAAGTTTATTTATTCTTATAATTATAAATTATATCAATTTCTATAATTCAGAGTAAAAAATCAGATCATTCCTATAAAACAGTGTTGTTATTTCACTTCATGGCAAATTTTTTTAGCAAAATAAAAACATTAAGAGTTTATGACATGAATTGTTTAATATTTTATCGTTTTATGTTTTAGTATGTTTCAAGAATTAAAATTTTTGTTAGTTTCTTACTGTATAATTTATTGCTTTGTTTGATATAACTTTCAGTTAGTTTTGTATATGTATGGTATACCTGTTGGAGTTTAGATTGTTTTAGAAATCATGTTATACAATGTATAGTATTTTTACAAATACACTTGATTAGCCGTAATTACTTTATAATAGCTATAAATTATTGCATTTAACTGATCGATGATAATAATGAAGATTCCGGAGTATTAATTGGAAGTGAAATAAACTGTTTTCTAATTCATTAATTGAAATTTACAGCTGTATTAAATGGAAATACTAGTAACTGTAATTAAGTGTAGTGTGGGTTTTATTACAGTAATATAATACTACCCATTGGTAGCATTAATTGTATAACTTAACATTTCTTTTTTTTTGTTCGTGTATGACCTCAGTTCAAATATCTTGTCAAAGAATATCATGGATTTCATTATGACTTGATAATGATTGCTTTATGTGTAATTTAATAATAGTACATTTAATGCCTAAAGGATTTAGTTTAACGATTTATTAATCATTATCATCATGATTGACGCGACAGTCCGTTACCGAGCCTGGGCCTTCTTCACTACCTTCCGCCAGGCCGTCCTGTCTTCTGCTGCAAATCTCTAGTTTCGGGTTCCCAGAAGGACCTGGGCATCTTTAGATACAGTGTCCAACCATCTCATGTTCGGCCCACCCACTGTTCTCTTTCCATATAGCTGCTCGGATAGGACCTTATTTGGGATATCATCGCCGCGCATCCTCGACATGACCCACCCATCGGAGTCTACCCAATCTTACAAACTTGACATCATTGTCTCTGTACAAGGCCGATACCTCCACGTTCTTCCTTCTTCTCCATACACTGTCCTCTCTAAAAGGTCCAAATATGTTTATCAAAAGGGACCTCTCGATTTATTAATAGTGTATATTTATTTTGCTTATAAGTTTCAGTGAAATGTTTTTTGCTTTAGTATTGAAAAATAAATAAAATAATAAAAAAATAATTGAAGAGTAGAACACACTTGAGAAATGGAAGTCAATCTAATGTAAGTGAAATGCTTCACAATTCTGTGTTGTCCAGAAGTACAATCTATCAGGGCTCTACTATGGAAAGAAAACTTAAACAAAGTTACAATAGCTCTTTGATTTTTTGACTGTTTAAAATATTTTATCTACCTTCAAAATGTTATTTATTGACTTATACATTCAGATGTTTAAAACAAAGAAAAAATAAAATTTAAACAATTTTACCTCACAGCACAGTTACCTTTAGGGAAACCAAGTCAATTGTTACTCCACATGAAGTAGGAATTTATCACAATAATTCTAGTAAAACTTTTTTTTTCTTTTTGAAGGTATTTTACGCACACGACTACTACTTTGTCTTTAATCCTCTGATATGTTTTCTGTGATTTGGACAAAAACTATATATTTTTATTATTATTTTAAAATATATCCTGCGTTGTGCCTGACCTTGAAATATTATCAGAGTTGATAGTTTTTTTTTTGTTTATTTGTCTAGATTATTTTTTGTTTCCAAATCATCGGTGTGAATCAACCGTAAAGCACTAATAATCATTTTGTTTCTCTGCATAACAAATAAAACTTCAAATGAATATGTCTGTTTTGAATTACTCTTTGGCATGAAGTGAATTGGACTTGTACTATAAATGAAAAATATTTAATTCGATTAAATTTTTTTTTGGTGAACTATTTGCATTGGTTTCTAGCTTTAACCTTACTAGTACTCTTAAAATTCGGTCATAAATGTTACAGTATTTTAGGAAAGTGGGACATCTATTCAGAAATAGGGAGTCATAAAAAGTAAAGTGATAAAAAACAAAACAAATAATATAAATAATAGACCTTCTTTGTTTTTATTTATCCCTTTTTCGAAACGTTTTATGATTTATAAAAGAAAAATTCGAAAAGACGCATATTAATGGCATATATTTTTATAAACTTTGTGAACTTTTATAAGTATGTGAAAAAGATACCTACGACGAACAAAGAAATTCAAAACCCATCTTAGTGAGAATTACGAGTAGTTTCTCCCGAAAACCCGTATGCCCTCTACTGAAAGATGTGTCGTATGTTATATCAATGAGCTTATTATTTTCTCTCGGTATTTATTTATAATTTTAAATTAATATTGTCCTTGAAAATTTCATTAATTTATATTTCAGAATGATATAAATATTTTCACACTGCTTTGAATGAAAAGTGAACTTGGAACTGGCATTGACATAGTGGCCCGGTTTTCTTTAAAGTAAACCGCAACGCTCAAATGTAATATTATGGTCTCAAGCGATTCATAACATTGCTGCAATATCGTTATCCACCTTGGTACTGTATATATCACAATCATTTATTTATGGTCACTTATGGTAAAGTTTCAACCATAAAATAATTTAAATAAATTATGTGAATGATATAGGTTAATAAAATTAAACTTTATATTATTTACGTTAGATTTTTGTTAAATATTAATATTGTATATTCTAGAAAAAAAAATATTCTTTGATACATGTTTATGTTTTATTTCAATACTGCAGATAACGATTCGGGTTCTTCTTGCCTATAATCAAACCTATAAAACATTTTATTATAGACCAGTTTCTTATATATAACGACCATTGTTATACAAAGTTATCTTTAAATGTTATATACGTATTTAATTCATTTAAACATATCTAAACCTGTGTAAGTTACCACTTAACAATTATCAATCACTATAAGCAATATAATATTAACTTTTATTTAAATTACCTAATGTTTTCTGTATTAATTTTAGGTCTACTAATCCTAGGTTAAAAAAAAACAAAACATGAAAATATTTGCAATTAGATTGTTTTTTTTTTTTATTTTGTACTCCCAATAAACCAATGAAAATTTTATTTTTTTCATAATCGTTATATTAAAAATATGGAATTTTTTTAATAAGAATTACAATTATTTTTATAAAATATAAATCATTTTCAGTTTTTAATTTTTGTTGTTTATTGTTTATTGGCGCTACAGACCATGGTGGTCCAAGGCCTCGCGCGATGTACTTAAGAAATACATCAAGCGTTTCTTGACGTGGTTTTCATAGGGTGGGTCCGTCACTCCTACGCCTATTTTTGTGAGTGCCACCCATTTGGCTGACCGGCCTCACAAATGCCCGGGGGAGATTGTATAATTTAATGCTTAAAAAAATCACGGGTAGGGCCGGGCTCGAACTCGCAATCTATATGTTGGCAGACAGGCGCGTTACCACGCTTCTACCGTCACCCCTTTAATTTTTGTAAATTTAATAAAAAAATTCACATAATCACTAATCTGAAATATGTGATAAGGACTTTATGGTAAGAAAGAAATCCATAGATCAAGTTCATGAAATTGCGTTGTTTTATATTTCGTGAAAAACCTATTGGGTGTTGTTGTTAAGGGTTTTATCAAGACACCAGAACAGACTTTATTGTGAAGCAATAAAAAACTTTGAAAATGTATTTTTACTTTCGGGTGATATATCCATTCTACATTTACAAGTGTCGAAATAATTTTCAAAAAACGACTCAACAAAGTTTTTGTTAGAAAAATTAAAACTATTTCGTTAGTATATATCAGTTTCAGCAGATCATTCAGACGTTCAGCTATTACTTGTACTTCCAGAAATTTTTTGACAATATTTGAAGTAAGCCTTAAAGGTGAAGATAATTGTGTCTCAATGCAAACATGAACTATCTAATTTAGTGTCTTTGTTTGAGGATGTTGGAATTTGATCTTTTGTCCAGCTGAATCAGCGGTTTGGCCCACTGTGCTAGGAAGCGTTGAGTACCGATTCATCTTAGGAACTAGCAAAACTACGGTTGAGAATCCAGAACGTTCAAGTTTACTAGTTCTTAGTAGAAATATGAATCAGATTAGCGAATGAGGATTTAAGATTAGTGTCGGGAAAATATTCATATTTATAATAAACTTTTATTCTAATTTGTGAGTCAGATATTGTAGTCACAATATTGTGTGATACAAGAAGTACATTTAGTAATTTACAAATTTTTATTTATTTATTTATTTTTTTAAGGTGAAAGGTCAATCCGATGTTTTTTCTTTATTTTTTAATATGTTGCTACAGTATTTCTTTTGGATAAAAAAAAAAGTTCCTCATTTTAGCTTTAATTCTCAAATAGTATTTTTTCTTCTTGTATTACGCTTATTTATGTATCTATATTTTCTCTTCACTCCCTTATAGTTTGGGAGAACTGTTCTTCCAATGCATCTACCTCTGAACTGAAAATACCAGAGTCAGTTGGTGCAGCGTCAGGGCTTTGGGCAGGGCGAGACAAGATGCTGACTCTCAACATTCCTGAAAAATTTACAGGGGTCCATTTTTTTTTTCTAGCAACTGGAGTTCTTGCCTTCTTACATTTAATGTTGATTTACATTGATTTATATTACATGAATATGTTTGTATACAGATGCTCACACATAAGAAAAATAACATTTACATCCGGATTAATTAACAAGTTAAGAAAATTCCCGATTTTAATAAAATTCGAGAAAATATGTGTGAAATTTCGACAGAGTCATTTATTTCATAACAATGGACCATGAAATAATCCCATGTTAGATTTATCAGGTCGAGGTTAAGGGAAGAGAGCAAAGCTAGGAATAAGCTGGAGGTTGAGGTGAAAAAGGGCTTTGAGAGAAGAGAAAAATAGTGGAAAAATAGAAGGCAAAGTAGGAAAACTCTTTAAAGACTTTCTCCTCACTTTTAATAAAGTGATAGAGGACTGAGTATGTTGATCAAATGAAAAACGACTTTGCAAACCCATACTGCTACGGGAATGATGTAAAATATATATGTTCGGCTTGTTTCATGCCGTTGTGTTGACTACATAATATTTGTTGAGTAAGTAAAAGTTGAGGTAACGCAGTCTGCGTCTTGAGAGAAATATCAAAATTAAATACTGTTCTGTTCCTTCTGAGTTGATGTTTAATGGGTGTTGATTTATGACATGTTATTTTGGGAGTGGGGTAGATGCAGCCCCTTTGGGATTATGGTGGAGGCCGCTTTGTCTTGCGGGGCTGAGTAGCGTTGTGCAGCCTAAGGCGCTCTTACACCACTCCTCAAGGTGACCACATATTACCCTACTACCCTATTTGATCATGATCTACATCCATGTATTAATGATTTTTACTTATCACGAATTAATATTTTTCTTTTAAATATTAATTTGTTAATAAATTAATAAAAACTTTTACCTATGTTCCATTATGCTTTTCCCGTCTCATCCAACATTATCTTCTTGATTAAAATATTTCCAAATTACATTTACTACCATCTAATAGATATCTTATAATGCCACAAGGCATCCCTTGGCAATATTATACTGGTATACATATATCATTTACCTGCAATATGGACGTTTGCATTATATGAACATTAAGAAAATTACGGAAAAAAAAATTACAACTATGAATTAAAAATTATTATTAATGTTGTAAATATTGTAAACTAGAAAACAAATAAACTATTATTACATATTTTCCCAAGAGTTATAATGTTTAGTCTACGAATAAATGTATATGTACATCATATATATCTGTGTTTGCTATGTAAAGAGAATTAATTCCACAAAAATAGATATCTTGAGAGGAAAGATTTAAACATTTGTGTACAATAAATATTTTAAGTTTATTAAGAGATTATTCCAAGTAAACCACAATGGTTACTATTCATCCCTCAATTATCAGTCCGCTGGTGTTCCTCGAGGTAGTATCCTTGGTCTCATCCTGTACACCGTCTATACAGCTGACATTCCAACCAATCCTAACACTATCTTCACCACGTATGCCGATGACACATGTGTGCTCGCAGTTTATAATAACCCATTAATTGTAACCCAAACTCTCCAATCTCATATCACAGCCCTCGAAGAATGGTGTCGTAATTGGAGGATTAAGATAAATACCAACAAATCCCATCAAATCATCTTTACCCTTCGTCGTAAACCTGCCGACTGCCCTACAGTTTTCATTTAATAATTTTACTATTACCCCTGTCGAACAGATCCACTACCTTGGACTACATTTGGACAAACGATTAACCTGGAATCCTCACACAAGACTGTAAAGACACGAAACTGCACGTCGATTTCGACAATTACAGCACTTACTAGACACAGGGTCTAAACTTCCAACACATTAAAAAATACTGATCTACATGCTGTAATAAGGTCAATCTGGACAAATGGAGTTGAGCTTTGGGGCTCCACTAAACCTTCGAATTCATCTCGTATCCAATCCTTACAATCCAAAATTCTACGTAAACTCCTCAATGCTCCTTACTTTGTCACGAATAAAATCATACATAAAGACCTTAATGTTCCCTATGTGACCGATCTAGCCCGAACCAGAATTCACTCCTTCCATTACAAACTCCCTAACCACTCCATTTTAACTAAGATTAAATTTACTGAATGTATTACGTAATATACAGTTGTAAATTTCAATAAAGATATTTTTATAAAAAAGTTTATTAAGGACGTTATTCTATTAGCAAATTTTACTACAGTGTAGGTCCATTCTTTCTCAAAGCTGATAATAATTGAGGTATTCGGTCGTAAATCAGGGTAACAGGCAAAATGAAAATTTTTACAATTCCAAAACGTTTATAATTACAATTTTTTATCATGAACATGCAGCCACTTACCATAACTTGATATTGACATTATTCTCTTTAAAAAACATATTTCCTAATGATTCTTTCAAGAATTTATGAAATCAGCCTTAAAAAAAAAAGGCGGTGATGCCAAAAAATACAATTCAGTTGTCAAGTTTTACAACAAAACGGCTCAATTGTTACAAGCTATTATAATGGGCTTTTTAAGTTAAATGAGTGAAGTTCGAATTACTATAAATGATTTTAAGCCTAAATTTCGTGGTGGTTGACAGAGGAGTAAATGGCGAGATATCAAACCTTTTAGAATTGTCATTTTATTTCGCTAGTGCACTATCGCCATTGAATATTTTGACATGTCCAAGCCTATTATTACCTACAAGTACATTTTTTATTTATAATTTTACTCTGAAAAGTTTTGTTAAATATTAGATTAAATTTTGAATTGAATGCTATCAATATCCTTCCTTATTGTATTACTTCCGTTTATCTTTGGGTTCTTGCAATTATTCAGTTATTTTTTTCACTCTTTTTCGTTAGAAGTGTGGATGTGTAACCATCACGTAAGATCAATGGAGTCGTACATCCTTTAAAAGAATAACCTTAGTTTCATAGGATTTCTGGAAACTCTTTACTTCCTTTTTTTCTTTACAAATTATTTTAGAGTTTCTAGTATTTAATGAACTATATATGCCGTGTTCACTAGATCGATGCTTAATAATAATAATTATATTATTATTAAAATTAAATAATAATACTTCATTTATTCTGGGACGAGTCCCTTTAGAATAATCCATAGAGATAGACAGAAGTTAAATACTGCAGTACTTACATTAAATATGTGCTTGTTGCTGTTATTTTAAAAATATTACTTATTTGTCTTCTTTTATTCTAGGTAAGATCTCAGAAATGACCTCTGCTTTGGGTATACCTGTTTGGGAACCAATGGAAAGGTACACCATTTAATTTGGAAGTTTTTTTGAAAATTTCATTACTATCTGAATAAAAATACAATTCTTTTTATGTATTAATCTTTTCTTTGTCAATATATGCATAATTATTATGAATGTTGTCATTGTTTATAGTCTAGTTTCAGGTTTAACTTTTTTTTTTATTATTTTATTTTCAAACCTCTTTATTTTTATATATGGTTACAGAATACAAATTGGAAAATAAAATATTTTACTGCGGGAATTTAATTAATTTGTGATTAATCAGAATGAAATTTTAAATCATAATATTCTTGAGATTATCATGGTTGAGATGTTGTTCTAAAAAAAAACTGATAATTTCATTTTGTGTTAGTATAATTTATACTATTAATCTATTGTCTTTTATTACTGTTTTGTATAACAGATTTTTTTAAGTGATTGATGTACCGTTGAACTGCTTTTTATTATTATGAAGTGAGAATCTTGCAGAGAAATCAAATTACTGCTTCTGGTGTTACTGACCGTGTCTAAAACGAAATTATTTCGATTTATTTGAATTACTAAGTAATTAAAAAAAATTAGTAATAATTTAGAATGTACTATAATTATAATTAACATGAATATTTTAATTAAATTAAATTTTAAATTCATTTGTATGCCTATTATTTAGTGCTGTATAACAGACATTAGTTAAATTGAAATCTGTCTTCATGTTGAGTATCATTGTGCCGAAACTGCCAAAGATCTGTTTTCGAGTTAAGACCTTCAAATGACTATCGAATGGTTCACATTTTACATGTACAGGAGGCGAAAGTTAATTTGAAGATTCGATATACGCAATGACATATGAGAATCAAAGTAATTTTGACTGAAGTGTGGGAGCTGTGCATGTCAGTTTTGGTTGATATATAGGTAATATGTTTATACTTTTTTATTATGGTAATTATTATTACCAATAAGATGCCCTTTGTCATGTGCTCATATTGTGGATGTAAGTTGCAAGTATAATCTACATTTAAAACAGGTGATACTTCGAAGTACTATTTCGCTATTTCCCGAAAATCAGATCCATTCACCTCGTTTATACCTTGGCTGATTTCATTCGAATTTCATTGCATGATTGAAGTCCAATAAATTCTTACGTCTTAAAAGCGTACGATTTTAAAACATGAGATGCAATGCATTAAAATCTTACGCTTGAGCGGCTATAGTTAGTATTATACCTGGAGTTCAATTACACGTTATTTAGTGCTATTACGTAAGGTTGGTGTTCAGTATTATCAAGGCCACTGCTTTCACAGTTAAATCTGACAAAAATTAAACGATGTCATCAATTAAATGGTTATCCTTTTAAGTTTCTATGAATTTTTCTAATTTAGACTAAGATTTTTGCATTATATATGGAATTACGCTTGTTAATATTTCACCTGTTTTATATACCTCATTTTCTTGGAATAATTTTTTCAATAATAATGTTTAAACTCGAGTGTTTGGTTGCATTTCAATGCAAATCTTCGATAAATGTTCCTGAAAGTGAGGAAAAACGACTTTTTTTGTGATAATATTTATTGTTTAGTTCCGAGCTGAGATAGCAGTCATTTTATTTATCCCAAATATTCGAGCATCTGTTTTTTTTTCTGTTACAACCACAGACGTTGTTTGATTTCCTCTTAAATTGACATGAATCTTTCTTAAAGGGACCTAAAATTATATTTATAAAGATTTTTCGTTTCGAATTCCGTTTTTTATTTTAAATTGTTCTTGTGTAATGGATCGAGTGGTTATTTGTGATTTTTTAAGAAATAAATAAAACTTTTCGCTATTGGTCCGCGCGCAAGGCCCCTTAGATTTAGTTAAGTCTCACGATGTATCTCAAAGAAAATGGTTTACGATGGTGTAATTTTAACTCAATTACCGTGAAATATTTTTGAGTGATCGGTTCTTTAAAAAATAAATAGCTGAAATTTGTTTGAATGGAATCGGCCTTTAGCCGATACCAGAGGTGGCCAACAAGTCGATGGCGAAGCCACTTTGGCTTGATCGTCGATAGCTGACTATGTATCGTGTGGAATTCCGTGTACCATGGACTTTGAAGCTATTGTAGCAGACATAACTTTCTAGCAATAGTTTCAGATATATTTCATAAGGATCAAACGTTATTTTCTTCATAAGAGTTTATCTCGAAAACTTAATTTAACAAATAGTTTTGAACATGTATATTACTTATCTACCAATAACTCGCTGGAATACAACTGATATTGAACAAAAAAATGTATAAACATGGTATGCATTTCACACCCCTTATTCCCCCTTAGACTACGCGATACATTTATTAGATAAAAAGTAGATCATATAAGTATAAAAGATGGCCTATAGGAACGTTATTGTTGTAAATGATATGTAGAATCACTTCCTAAACTAGTATTGTTATTTATATGTACAAATTAATTATTTATATATGCAAAATAATTTTGATTGTATAAATACTATATTTATAGTATCCAAAATTATTTTATACATTCATTTCCATGTATCCTTATATTCCCTATATATAATATAAATGAGTATATTTTTTTTGTAATATTTATGTTCTTACAATATTATTTTTTTATAGTTTATAAAATAAATATCAAAGTGTTGATTAAAGCAGCTGATAATACATCTGTTATAAAAATTTACTGACGAGCATCGTTACCAATTTTTTTTTTCATATTATGACTTAATGGGATTTCTATATTTTGAAGTAATAATTTTCAAAACTTAGGTGGAGGAATTGAAACCCTGAAGAAAAAATTACGATTCTAATGGTACCAAAGGGCATTATTTCCAATAAACAATTAAGAAAAACCTTTTGTGTCATTATTAGTTCTTCGCGGTCATTGTCGTCTAATCAAAATTTAAATGCCCCCTTTCTCTTAAATTACTAAACCGGTTTTCAATGAAGCCTTAGGTTAGAGGCAAGAACAGGCAGTCAAGCTACAATCCTTTGTCTAATGATAACTTCATGTCAAACTCTCAATCATAACTCAAAAATCAAAGCCCTTAATGAAAGGCTGTCATACTTTTTTTGTTTTATTATACTTTAAAAATAAAATAATTATACAATAAAAAGTATTTTATTGAAGAATAGGAATATTTTACAGCTTAAAACGGTACTTCCAGTTATTCTGTTCTTTTAATGGCGATCAAGGTGTTAACTAATAAAGCGCACATCATGCGATCAGTGTTGCTGTATTTAATATTGTCTATATTTTGAAATCCTATCATGTTGTTATCTCAAAGCAATGTCTATAGAAAAGTAGTTTTCTCATTATGTTTGTCCTGAACGCCGTTTTTAAATCTTTGTGTATCAATAGTGGTTTGTGGTTCTAAGGGTACAAAAATGTGGAGTAAAGTTTCATACCTTTTTTTCTTGTCTCGATCCAAATATTCTTTTATTGTGTTGTTCCACAGCTGGCATCTGCTTATAAGTTTCAATGAATTTCATTGATATAATTTTTTTAAATTCTTTATTCTGTTCAATATCAGCGAGTGAAGCTATTGGAGATGGTTATGTTAAATCTACAACCGCACTAGAAATGTTATAATATATAAACTATATTTATAGTATCACTTTCATATTTATAATATTTTCTTCAATATTTTTTCCTCGACAAAATACTTAATGGATATTAACGGTATAAAAGCTAAGTGTAGATCTGTCTGTATTTACCCTTAGACGATCACTTACACTGACATTATTTTAATATATTGTCAGTATTACTGACGAGCACTAAACAAATCGTAGTAATAGTATAAGTTGAATATTCTGGCACTCATGTAATTTAATTTTTCCTTTTTTTTTTTATTTTTTCCAATTAGGCATCGTTTAAACGTAGTAAGCAATTAAAGGAATAAATAGACTGGAGTGAGAATAATTTGAAATTCCCACATGCGCTTAATTATTTAGGAATATTTGAAAAATATCCGTTATAGTTAAGCATAAAATATTTTCTAAAACTTTAAACGATAAATTAAATTAAACGCTTGATATTTATATTAAAACATAGACATTAATTATTGGGGAACAACATAATTAAAATCTGGACTGACAATTTTCGATACGTTTATCTCCAAATCTCTAATATTATGAAATAATGACAAAAAAAATCTGACGAATACTTGAGATTTACTTTTCTTGCTAAAGTAATAGTTACAGATTAACCTTACAGATTCATCAATTCATAAATTTACTATTACCAATCAGACGGGCGTTATTTATTTATTTTTTACAAATAATATAATAAAGGAATTCCTATATTGGATAGTAAAAAGAATTTCGACATAATGGAGTAAGGTATTTTTATTTATTAATTTTTTTCGTTAACCTGGAAAGAAACTAACATATTTTGTTTTGTATCATCCGTGTTATATTTGTGTATGTTGACCACTTCCAATGTTTTTTTTAACTGATTCTTTCTTTTTACTTTTTCCAAAGATTTTTATAGAATTGGATAAGACTTTTTGAAAACTACATTGGGAGCATTAATATTATATTTTCAGTGAACGAACAAAACTAGATGAAAACGATCTAAGAATAGGTAAAGCACAGCAATAAGATTATTTTTATTTTGTTTCTACGTTTTTTACAATTTCTACAGGGTCATATTCAACAGCGTAAATGCATGTTCATTACATCTTATTAAGGAGGGCCAAGGATTTATGCAAAATAAGGACCCTTGGATTCTTAATCAACTATTATTTCGAATTATTTTTCTGTAAGTGCCTTACCTAGATACAATGAACCACCTTGGGCGAAAATAAATATATAGTTTTTTTTTTTAAAGGAATGGGACATAGACATAGTATGTAGTGAAAAAGAATAGTTTTGTCTCTCCTTTTGTGTTTTTACCCTATTTATATGTTTCTGCCTGCTTCATTTTATTTCAGATGAATGTCATATGGGTGGTACTATATGGAAATGGGTTGTTTGTTGTTTCAAATTTCATTTTGCCCTTCTTCCCCTCATGATTTTATTTCGATTTGTTGCGGTAATTATCTCCATTGTTAATGTAAATAATATAATATTTATTTCATGTCATATTTTCTCTACTTTTGATCATAAAAATCGCTAGCAAATATAAATATATATCTGGACTTCCTTTTGATGCATATGTTCTAGACCTAAACTACCTACAATAATTGTTATTGTACATTAATAATTGTTACAAAATATAAGAAATGGGTTGGTTTTCACGTATTTTGAAATAATAGTGAATTTAATATTTTTCCTAAAATCGTTTAACTGTGAGAGTTAAGAGAAATAAAAATAATCAATTAGTTTCAAATCTTCTAGGGATCTTCTATTAGAAGATTAAACGTCCTTTCTTTGCCAACAGGTCATGTTGAAAGAACCACCATGTTAAATTCTTATAATTCTTCTTTTTTGGAAATGGATAATCATCAATCATGTCGTATAATTACTTTATGTATTCTCTTTAATATTAAAGTTTTGTTTATTACTGCTTTTACAATTTATTTTTTATTTACTCAAATTTCATTTTCAGTTCCAAAACTAAGTTTACTTTGTTTATGTTGCTATTTATCTAACCAGTTGCTGAATTTCTATATCAAGTTTAGTAATTTTCTCATATTCGAGTGTGAAGAGGAAACGGGAATTTCTTCCGAGGGCGGTTTATCATCGGAAAAAATTCAAAACATTTTTTATTTATTTATCCCACTTCATTTGGTAAACAAATATATAAATACATATCATTGAGTACACTGACAACACAAATTCATAAAACACTTTGAATCTACCAAAACACAAAACGTTCAGAGAAATATTGTTTCATTCTATCTACTATCAACGGATAAGTTATAATAATTTATTTTCTTGTCCATTTTATTACGAACCCCTCTAATGATATTAATCATATTAAATCTTAGCTTTCTTTCGAGAGTTTATTTAATAGTTAAATAATTTATTCGATTTTATAGCTTGAATTTAAGGTTTATTTATTTTTTTTTTTAATGGTTCCTGGTTTTGTTTCCTACTCTTTATATTAGTTTTTTCTTCGAAAAATGATAAAATAGTTAAGTTTATTAAAACATTTATTGTATTATTATTTTCCAAAGGCTTTTGAAAATCTCCTTGAGCCAGTTGCTAGAAGGTGGGCGGTCGCTAGGGTGGGAGTAGCTCGGCTTATCCCTGACCCACTTCCAGGAGACAATACTTGCTCTCGCACCCATCTGCCTCTCTAACACCCTTTTATATTTATTATTTAAACTGATAATATAAATAAAGTATAATGTATTTTCTACAAAAAAAAATCATAAATTGTGATATAATTTAAAGCGCGGAATTGATTTTCTTCATTTTGAATATAATTTTACTTATTAAGTTCATTTGGTGTTGTATTAGGAGTTAATTATTGTTTGTTTTGGAATTTTATTTACTATCGATGATTTTCTCCAGAACCCACGGGATGTAATATTGCACATGGATATTTCTAAAAGAACATTAAGTCTGTTCATAATCCAACCCACGATGAAAAGTCAGTTTAATATTAACTGTATATAATATAAAGAAACATTTAATCCAATAATTTTCCATGATATCTGCTATTCGGTAGTATCTTTTAAACGAAAGCTATAATCTAACAGGATATGAGTTTTCGACTTATTCGAAAACTATTTCCTTTTTATGTTTTAGTTATATTTTTTCGTAATAACTTAGTCTGATTTTTTTTGTCTCATATTGCGTTCATACATTATTACTATTTATGGTTTTTTTAATAAAAAATATAGTGAGATTCTTGCTGATATTTTCAATGTACAGCATTATTAGTTCATTATTTCTTTAGACGTCACCACCATGTCATTGTAAAATTATTTGAACTTAAATAAAAAAATTTGTACAGATAAGACTTAAATATGGACACGGGTAGATCTCGCACCCGCGATGATTAATTTATATGAATGTAACTTAAAAATGGAAACAGACCAAGAAGTGCAATACTGTACAGCTGAGAGTTGAGGCGTTACCTTAGTAACCTCATAACTGCAACGACGCCGTTTCGATTCTGGCCTGTCAGGGTTACCTACTATTTTGGCGGTCATACGGAATAAAATATATAGGATACCTCAAACCTAAATAATTCGTGTTAGATAATAAATAAATTATAAACATTTAATAGTAATAAACGTGTACCCTCTTTTTTACCTCGCCTATTACTGGCTATTTATTATTACTACCATAAATGGATATTTAAAACGTTTGGTCCTGTAACATGGTAACTGACATAATAAAAACATTCATAGTGTCAAAATTTTTGTTAATTACAATGTTTTCTGTTAATACAGGAGTTACTTATTATTATGATTATCAAATTCAATTTTTCAAAATTTGTGTATATTTATATTGTGTGATTTTATTTTTAATTGCCATTTTGAGAGATTAAGTGATTGATATTTGATTCACCACTCACCCTTAGTAGTAGAGGTGGAATTAATCGATATAAATATTTTTAATTTAGGCGTTCTGTAAAACATGTAAATCAATTTTCGTAAATCAGAGTTTTGATCGTTATCGGTTTTTTAATGCCGATTTCATAAATTATTGAAAGAGTCTCTATGGGATTTGTTTTCTCCACCGAACAACGTTGAAATTAAGTTATGGTAAGTGATTGCTAGTTGAAGGCAAAATATTGTAATTAACACATATTTTAATATTGTAAATTTTTTTATTTTGTTTTACTACGTGAGGCCTCAATTTATCTGACAAACCGTTTAAATAGACTACAAACTGCTATAATATATATATTCTGTTTTTATCCTATTAATGTCCGATTATGGACTAATGTTAAAAATAAAAATTTATGATATTGTAAATTTTTCGTTTTTTCTCAAAAATTGTCTACTTATTGTGAAGTCATTTGATGTATTTCTAAATTGCTATTGATTTACTCCGTATATAATATTGGAATGATATAATTTATTACGCTATTACGAGTTAACTATTGGCCTCCCTGTCACGAAACTATTGCATGAAATGCTAGCCTGTCCCCCCAGTGTTTTTATTCGCATTTTGTTTAGGGGTTGACCCAGTTGTGAGGGCCTAGTGACCCAGATCGACCGACCAACCCCCCCTGACCCAAATCTGGACTGCCACCTTAAGTGGAAAATTAAGCAGGAAAACTCTTGTACTTCTACTCCTATAAACTACTGCTTTATGAATTGATATTGCGTAAGGTTGAGTTCTACGGTATTACGGGAACTTAACTCTTCTTATGTTCTGTTACAGACCTTGACCTGTTTCTACTTAACAGCTCGAAGAAAGTGCAAGTAATATCTGTGGCCGTTTGCAGGAGATTAATTTTAATTCGATATTTTTTTGTGACTAAAATTAAAAATAATTTTCACTATCGTAATTGATTGTAAGGTTATCTTTAAGATCGGATTCTGATGCTCGACAGCGTCTGAAGGCCGCGCGTTGTTTGAGAGCTTCAGAAATATGATATCTCCACGATAGATATGATACCTCCACGATAGATATGCCAAAATTACAGATAAATTCTACGTGATTGCCATCCAGAGGGATGCTTACAGGGTTCTGCTTGTGTACGACTATTGTGTTAGTTTTTGATAGGTTGAGGGGAGGGGTATGTAATATAGAGGAGCAGTTTTTCCAGACCATGGCGTTTGTGGACGACTTTGTCGCTGTGATGTTCGCCATCGGCATTAAACAAGATGCGGGAAGATGCACCAGCCTGGTGGCACATGGTGGATGAAGAGGTCCGGAGTTCTGAAGTTCCGGTTCATCGAGCATCGAGTGAGGCTTAATGAACCACAGGTGGTCTTGGGAGAAGAAATCGTCCAGTTTCTTCTAGGTAATAGGTGGTCCAACCAGACTATTCAATTTTCTATTCCTCGCATAATTGAATTTGAAAACGGCGTGAAACCCTCCACTCCCACCCTCCGTGGTAGCTTACTTGTCTGACTTTTTAAACAGACAATAAAATGGAGCAGGTTGGTCGATTTATGACATGTCACAATCTCACAAGAGGAGATCACAACACTAAAAAAAGACAATCCTTTTTAGTTTGCTGAATTATAGCTTACTACAACTTAGGAATTATGCGATGAAGGCGAAAACTCGTCAGAAATGCTTCAGAGAGACCGCCTAGATTGAACTGTATAAAAATATTGAATATAATTATAGACGATGATGGACTTACCAATATAATTAAAATAGGAAAAAATAATTTTATTATGCTATTTTATGAACTCTAAAACCGCTATACTGATAACAGAAAGATTTTTCGCGCATTTCGGTACCTCCATGGAGTCCGGTAAGTAGTGCTACTGGGTGTTGTCCTCATGCCTAACGTGTCAACTCATCCAAAACCAAATTTACTTATGCTCTGTAATGTTATTTTCTGTTGCAGGTTCGTATTAAGTAGTTTGTTTTTATTATAGAAGGTTTCTAAAACGTTCTTTGTGTGCGTGCAAAACATGTATTTATCTATCAACGGTATTTTTATATTAGGTGTGTAAAATATGGTAAATATACCGATAAAAATCATTGAAAATAATATATACAGTGCAATAAATGGTTTCAAAATGAAAATCTTCGAATCGGTTTAATTTTTTATTGGCTTTGTCTAAAGAGTTGGGATTCTCTGGATTTTGAATTTGAAATAGAATTTAAATTCATCATATTAAGTTGTTATATCATCTTGATGCTTACTTTTAATGCTTACTGATATTATTTGTTAATGAAATCTCACTTCTCTATGAAAGTTGGTGGAGAAGTTAGTAGTTATTTCACTTCTGTATAAAGTGTTGTAAAGGTATACAAATATGGAGCAATGGCATGCTTATATGACTCAATACTTCAGAAGAGGGATGATTATGAACATCAGCTGCTGTCAATAGCTGGCATGACGTTTTTAGTTGCTATAAAAATTAGTTTTATTGTCTTTACTTAAAATAAATATATATTTTTTCATAAGTTCTCTAGAAATAAATAATCAAAGTGAGGTTAAGCGAACAATTGGAAATGGATTGAAGTCAAGAGATTTAGTTTTCAGGAATAAGAAAATATTTTTTCAAAAATCATATACATGTGGAAAAATCAGTGCACATTATTGGATCTAAAATGATTCGGTAGAATTCCAGACCAATTTAAATTGTCAATGATCCCATGAATATAATTAAATATCCAGACTTCTAAAATCGTCAGAAGGCATCCTATTTAAGAATATTTAAATGTAGGCCTACAATTAACGAGATCGGTAAAAAACTCCTGAAATAACTGTTGCGACCTTATGAATGCATTATGAGTGAATAATTCTGCTGCCTTTTATAGAACTGTGGTTTGAAACAATATATGTAAAATTTATGGAGAAAGTATAGTTTGTGTATTTTTGTTTCCGTTATTATGATGTATCAGTTATGTACAATGTTTCGGTTCATTACAAGGTCATGGCAATACTTACTGGATCTCATTACTCAATCAATTTAGTTTTTGGACTGGTGTATCATCACATATAATTCTGGTACATCGTCGCTTAAGTTGTGATGCCTCGTAACTTAAATGCATCAACACAACGACTTTAATACTTAAAATTATACTGAATTATCAGCATTCTACATTCTAGTTACATCTTTTCTCCCACACCATCTGAAGGGAGCTTTAAAATCTCTAAATTACCTATAACATTTGTTTTTCGTGAAATCCTAAATTAAACACGATTTTTTTCATCAGCCTTCAACTGGATATCGATTTTCCACTTTTATAAAAACTTTCTTCTTTTAACAATCTTTAAGTTCATATTAAATAAATTGTAATTTGTCTCAGAATCAACTGAAATCCACCTCTGGTTATAAAAAAAAAAAATGTAATATGACATCCTGTCTGTTCAGAATATTAGCCAAAATAATTAAAAATTAATAAAATAAGGAGACAACACAATATGTAATGTAATGTAAATTAAAAAAATTAAATTCCTTTTTAAAATATTAAATATAGAAATTTTTTTTTATTATGAAACCAATGTTTTATTGTTATGAACTCCATGAACTAAACGGTATAAAAAATCTTACAAGTAATTGTAGTAATAATTTTTATTTCATTACCAGTTATATTCCAAAAAAAAAAATAATGTCCCAACAAATACAGTGTTCGATTAAATTTGGTACTCATTTCTCTCATCACTCAGTCAGAATTAATATTGCAGTTACTCAGCCTCAGCACTAGAAGAGTGAGTGATTCGGGATAAGGGAGTACCTCATCAGTTGGCCAAATCAGTAGGACTTAGTAACTTCCTAATAAATTTAGTCGAATTTACTTGGACTTAAAAAAAACAAAAAAACTTTGTAGAAATTTCATTAATAATTGTAATTTCATTTCCAGGAATGTTATATATTTTTATTATATTAAACCAATTTATCTCCTCGAAAAAATAATTAAATTTACAAACTTACTTAAAAATAAATAATTTTCTTGGTTTGCTTACAATTACATTAAATTATAGTTATTACTGAAATTACTACATTTTTTTTTTAAATAAATATTTGACTGAATTTACTAGGAAGTTTTAAGTCCTACTTATTTGGCCAACTGTGCATACTCTTATTTTTCTTGATTTACTAAACACTCGCTGTTTAAATCAGACCATCTTCTATTGCTAAGGTTGAGTAACTGCAATATTAATTCTGACTGAGTGATGAGAGAAATGAGTACCAAATTTAATCGAACACTTTATTTGTTGGGATATTATTTTTTTTTTGGAATATAACTGGTAATGAAATAAAAATTATTACTACAATTACTTGTAAGATTTATTATAACGTTTAGTTCATTGAGTTCATAACAATACATCTTCTAATGCTGAAGCTGAATAACTGCTATAATAATTGTGACTGAGTGATGAGAAAAATTAGTACCTTCCCAATTTAATCGAACGCCCTATTTGCTTTTTTAACAATTTATCGTCAATTTCCATTCAGAACACCTACTATCCCTCAAAATAATATATAATCCTCAAACGTATAAAATTACCGTCAAATAAGGTTTACATTTTAAAGCAATTTATAATGTTACTTATACTTTTAAAAAATTCACTGATAAATTCTTTAAAAAACATACTTAACCTAAACATTCCTATAATTTTTTTTCTGTTAAAATTCACTTTGTAAATGTCAATTTTAAATTTGAGATTCAGCAGATTGCTTGACATTGCAAAAAAATAAACTAAACTAAAAAATAACAAGTCCTAGCATGTTGTAGAAAAGTGTATGGCTAAACTTTTAGGCTTACTTAATCAAGTTTGTTATTTCCTAGGATCTAGATTAATTTCAAAGCCTTTAAAATTTCAGAAATGAGCGCTTTAAGTTGAAA